>NW_028113855.1:0-12453 GCF_964289735.1 Phaethon aethereus | reverse complement strand
GGCTTGCACAGGGCTGGTGTAAGCTCGGAGAGGAGAGAACTGTGCTCGTTTTTGCCAGCTGAGAATCCAGCACATGATAAAAGAGATCACTATGAACCACTGGTGAAGGGGCTGTACTTGGGGAATATGTTTTTTAACTAACCTGTGCTCAGCCGCAGTCCTTCTTTCCTGGATGAAACACGAATAGGAATCACAACACAGATCAGACCAGCTAGGTCTAGCTCATCTTTGGAGCTGCAAATGGAAGAAGGGCCGTGACACAGCTTTGCAGGAGAGGGAAATACAGGCCAAGCCACAAAGGAGCATGGTGAAAAATCCTAACAAAGGACAAAATGTGCTTCCTTTATTTGGCACAAATCAACACTGGAAAATAAGTTCAATTTTAAAACTGGGAAAAAGTTACAGAGGCCAGCTTGTCACCAAAAAGGCCATTGCATTTAGACCAAGAGTCTTCAAGCAAACAGTTCATATTGACCAGGTTTCTTTTGCCTTTGAAAGACATGATGAATTAAAAGATTGACATTATTAACATTTATTTATTACATCATAACTACTATATAATGCCATATACTATTTTCAAAGCAGAGCATGCAATTTGAATTGCTAATATAAAATTAACATTGCAGTCTATTATTATTACTACATTTAAATTAAATTTCAGGATCATCTGGCTTTGAAACACGAAAAAAATCCAAAGGTTTTTCCTTGCAGAATGGGAATGTGGGTTTCTATTTTTGGAGTGTCCATACCTCAAAATAGTTTAAGGCCATTGTATCAGAAAAGTGGCAAGCATTTCCAAAATCATCAATGGCTTGTCAGGGGAGGACAAGCCTGTAGACAATGTTTCGTTTGCCACTTAGCTCATCTCAGTTTGTGCCCTAAAAGGGAACCCTGCTTTCAGCAACGTGTTGCAGTGAGAATCCCCCCAGAATGTAAATGACATTAACAACAAGAACAGGGCTAGCACTCAGGAATACAGTAACATCAGATATAAATGAACACTTAAATGTCCATTTGAATGATGTTTGGTCAATAATTAGGGAAACCTTGCCATAGAGAATTCAGTAGGAAGCTATAAAAGTGCCTGGGTATAATATTCTTAAGTGTCTAGTGCTATTTGAGATGCCCCAGGGTACCTGGGATGGCCACATAAGGCTGGCAGATATGTCCCAGGATCTATAGGAGACGAATGCCACCTGGTCTGGCAGCTGGAAGCCAGGTGGAAAACCTAGGGTATCTCTGATGGCACTGAGGACTTAAGTTTAGGAATATAAGTTGAGCTCTCTGTTTCTCTCTGTTGACTATAAAGAGAACTGGAGGAAACTGGTTCCAATATAGACACTTATGGATCTATTCAGTCAATCACATGTAGGCATCTTGTGCCATCTGAGACCTCATAGGTTTCCCCCCTGGCCTCCAGCTGCCACTCCAGAAGGTTGCTGGTTTCCATCAGTCCTCTGTCATATCTGTCAGTGTTGTGCAGATGTCTTGGATATGCAGAAGTACCTCAAATGGCATGAGAAGCCTGTGTTAAAGGCAACTGAATTCTGCTACTCTAATGGGATTCAGCTTCAGATTTAGACAAGATTTAATTATTAAACACAGGCTTCTAGTGACATTTGAGATGCTTCAACATTCCTGAGACATCTGCACAGCATTGGCAGATGTGACAGAAACCTTACAGGAGACCCACAAGGTCTGGAGGAGAAACTGGAGGCCAAATGTAAAACCTTACAGCACCAGAAGTGGCACAATATGTGCAAGGAACCAAATTTTCTCCCCTGTCAACATAGCCAACAGTCTAGTTGACTGTCCAGATGATCAGATGGAGGTGTCTATTCCAAGATGAGATTGCTACCTGCCCAAGCACTGTTGGCTCCACTGATAAAACCTCCCCTGACTTAACGGGAACTTCAGTACACAGTTTATGTAAAGGGACTACCTTCTGAAACTGAATTCTAACCAGCGTTTGTTGGATGAATCTCACCCTCAGAGTTTAGAGAAAGGAGTGAACATCTGTTTTAAGGAACAGATTTTTCTGAAGAAGATTTCATCGTACATTTTCCACTATTTCCACTGGTCTCTCAGGCACTCATACATAAATAATATAAGAGATTACACGTTTGCTTAGTTCAGCTCAGACATGGACTTCTCCGTAAGACCTCTGTTGCAGATTCAGATAGTAATGCTTTAAATGAGTTGTTAAAGTCTTTGCCAGCAATTTAAATCTGCAAGTTTGGAGCTCAGCAGAGGTATCTTTTCTCGTAGATTCTGCATATCACACTTTATGCTCCTGTAGTTAATGTTGAACGAGTCAAAGTGAGGTAGTTCTTCAGTGTATCTACAATAGACTGAAGGTGTTGCTTTGAGAGAAGGGGTGTGAAGAGTAGTGTAGACATACTCTATACCCTGGTAAAATGTTATTCTCCCCAGGAGTTAAGGAAATGCCATGTTCTGCTGAACATCAATGCTTTTCAAAGCTTTCTGCCACTGCCCTTAATAGGCAGGATGTCTGTGTCTATACTTCTGCAAAGGGTAAACTCGGGGCAGATTTGAGATTAATTTAACTTCCTAATCAAATCACGAACCTTGCTGCAGTGATTTTTTTAGATTTCGAAAATGTTGGCTATGACCTCAAAGACATTCCTGCCTGGCCTCAAATTCTCACTCTCACAACATTACATGCTAAACATCAGGAGGTGATGCAGCCTGTGGCAGAAGGGTCCAGGCATAACTGGCCATGAAGGTTGATGGGATTTGTAGGCAGCTTGTGCACATGGGTCTCAAGGAACTGAGCTTCAGTTCACACACACGGCTAACAAATCCTCCAGGACCTCACTCTGCACACATGTAGCCAATGAGATTTCAATACTGAATAAAGGAGTCACTTTGAAACTCCATTTGCCCTACCTTTTTCTTCCTTTACAGCATTTCAGGGGTAACACAATAGCCAAGTAATACAATAATAACAAAAATAACTCTAACAAGTTACGCTTGATTCCACTACAACGCAGCCTATAAGGGCAATCTTTTCTTTCTTTTAATAATGCTTTTATTGCACAAATTTAACAGAATTATGCCCTAATTATAGTGGAATTTTTTTTATTTGCCACTGGGAGGAAATACAGCAGATGAAGCTGTTTGAGAGTGCATGGTTCATACAGCTGTATTAAATGCTTCCAACTGCTGTCTTTATGGTTGTTAACAAGTCAGGACCAGACATGCATGCATTTTCTGAGTGCCTTTGAGGATGGCATGGATTATACTTGCATTTTTATTAGAGCTGCTCAACTCATTCACTGAGAAATAATGCCTGACCATGTTTTCAGAACTGTCATCCATAACTCAATGAGAAATAAACAGATCCCTAAAGACAGACAAATCACATTGCACATAACTTGGGGTCTCAAAGTTAGTTGTCTGTACCTAGTCTAGACCACTTACATCTTCTTTGTCATCAGTGTAAGAAAATAAGCAGTTCCTGAAGGGGTTCATTTCCCGCTAAAAGACCTGTGTGGATTAGATCATCAAATGGACTCTCACAAGATCCCTATTTCTTTCCATTAATTTTAAAGAGAGCCTGGGGTGAGTATTCACAGATAGAAATCTAATTTTTAGACATGTAAATTTGGGTGAGATGAATGCTACACAAAAAGCTTAACTCTTTTAGGATATAGACTAAAGCTGAACAAATTAAGTAGGAAGACTTAACACATTCTTTAGCAGGCAGGATAAAACAAAAGGCATCAAGTCCCCCAACCTTACTAGTTTCTGCACCTTCCTCCTCCCTACCTACAGGCTGAGTTGTTCATTCCTGTCCTGCTGTAATCAGTGCATGCATAGTTATACCCACATAGATCAGATTACAAACTGGCAGCATGGGAGTCTAGATTTGGAATCACTTTGGTCTTGTGATATTTTGAGTGCCAAGTGGGAAACAGGTGCTCCACTTTCATAAAATCATGATCACACATGCTAACCTGTACCAAAGCAAATAAAGCAAAGTTGTTATCCAAAGACATCCAAAGTAACTGGTTTTCAAATATAGATTTTCGAAAGCCATAGCTTATATCATCATCTCATGTCATTGGTGCAAATCCAGAATAACTTGAATAGTTCCATTAACAAAACAGGTGTTGGCTTTTCAACTGCTGGCATATCCAATAGATCAGGTTCAGATTATAGATTACTGATAAGTCTCAGTAAAGTTTTAAATATTCAAATGTTTTCTCTTAATTTCCAAACCATGGCTCAACAAGCAATTTACAGTGAAAAGATTATTTTGCTTTTTTTCTCTCTTTTACTAGATTGTCCATCAACAGGAGTTTACACATCATCCTCAGCAAATGTTTATAACACCTCAGGATCACTGTAGCACAATACAGTCTGGAAGAGATCCCAGCTGGAACAAAATTCTGTTTAGAAATTTTCAAGTGTTTTTCATTTTCCTCCTAGTTTCGGCTGATAGAATAGGAACAAGAAGTGGATAAAATCAGCTAGTTAATATTAGTTCTCAGGTTCCCAGTTGTGCCTGGGAAGTTTTTCCTTCTTGTTCACTGAAGAGTGTCCAGTTCTTGGAGGAAGAAAGGTAGGTGGCTCTTCACCCCAGCAAGAAGTTTAAAGTTACAAAGTTTTAAAAAATCACAGGCGTAGATCATTTATTACATTTGCAATAAGTGAAGTTTTTGTTAGAACTGGGAAATTACCAATAATGATAAATCTTTTTTTTTAAGAATTTTCTGAGGAAATAAGACATTTTTGGGGGACTGAAGAGAACCAGAAGTCCACCTACCTAATCAGAAGAACAGAGTAAAGCCAGTGCTGCATGAAAAAAAGATGCTCACCAATTCCTCGCACAGACCAACTAAACCAAAGAAGAATGTTCTTTTTGTGCTGCATTTAGTCTGTAAGGATTTGACTTCAATTACCATCTCTGCCCTATAATTTCTGTGTGACTTGGTTAAAACATTTATTATCCCTTTATTTTTGATTTTTCATAGTTATGGTGGGAAAATAATAGTTCTTTTCCTCATGAGGGGTTGTGTAGCTCATTATTGTTTGATAGATGTCTTCTGGGAATGTTTTAAGTAGCATCATTCATCTCTTGAGGCCAAAATGACCTCCCCAGGTCCCTCTTGGCCCAATTTTCTAAGCCTCTGTGATTGCTTTTTAGATGTTGCAGTAATAGGGAGCATATGATGACCTAGACAGATACTTTTAAATGACTCAACCAACAGAGCATCTGTGGTTACCTCTGGGAGCCTCTTTCAAAAATGATCTAACAGACACTTAAGAAGTTTGTCTAGATATCCAACCTCATTTTCCCTTTGCTCAATTTCATCTCATTGCCCCTAGTTATGAATCTACCAACCACCCTCAACAATCCCTCTCCCTCCTTGCTGCACACATCGTTCAAATGTTTACAGAACCGCGAACATCCTCTCAAAACACAGTTGGGGACAGCAGGGAAGAAGAGCGGACGAGCACCTCTTTTGAGCCCCCAAGCATTCAGGAAGAGAGCACAGAACACACTGCCTGCAGAGATGCCCATGTGGATTGTCTATATTAGAACAGTGAGCACCTGAGGAGAAACCCACCTGGTGAGTGAGCTTGCTTTCATTTTTTTAAAAAAATCATCAAATGGTGCTTGCCTTACGATCATAATTCAAGCACTTAATTAAAGCCAATAGAGGATTCTAAAGCGAGGAGAAAAATTAGAGCAACAACTTTTTAATTATGCTGTAGGCATTTTCTCTCTTACTTATTCTTTCTCCAAAAATCAAACAACTCCTCTAAATACACATTTAGACAAAGGCGATGGCACAGTGCTATTATGGGCTGGAGCTTGCTTAGTGCTTAGCAGGCAAGTACTGGAGGTTGTTTGCCCAAATCCATGACCTAAATAACATGGTCATCCTTTACCAGGGATTACCCCTGGGTCACTCCTTAGCATCCCTTTCCCTAAGTCATGGGAAAGGGGCAGAAGAAAGAAGGGACAGGAGGTAGCTTAAATGGTGGTTCCTTCCAGGAACATCTACCAAGTGACAAAACTTTCTAGTAATGCAGGAGTGTGATTCTTCCAGTGGTACTGCAAGAGGCTGCCTGCAGGAGAACTGAAAATACTGTCATCTCCTGGAACAACACAGCTCCTGCCTGTCAACAGCAAAGAGCTGAACCTGCATCATCCACTCTTGTTCTGCAGTGTTACTAGTTGCATAACAAAAAAGTTTTCTCTTTACAAACAGCAGGTGATTGTATATTACTTGGGATAGACAGAGTAATATTGATGTGGACGTGGTCAAGCTTTAAAAGGAGGTCCTACTCAAGGCTGACAGAAATAGCTTAATGCAGGACCCATTGCAAAAGAAAGAGGATGTCCTCATCATATCAATCCATGTAAAAATATGAACAGAGTTACTTCCTTACTGAGTGTAGCACCTCCTGTGGCTTTATCAGTCCTGCCTGCTTAAAGACACTCTGTCATTCTTCAAAAGGAGACAGAAGATACAATACTCCTCCTAGAAAAAGTCTGACTTAGCAAAACTATGGTTTGTGCTGAACTTCATTCAGGAGGAGATATTTATTGAAATCTGTGGAACTTGCCAGGGTAAGTCTCAGTAGATCACGTCCACAGTTGCATCAAAAAAATCTGTATTAAAGAACTGGGGTCTTAGGAAAGTGAACCTTACCCCAAACAGAAGAGCTTAAACATCAGTCCAGTACAGTCCACACAAAATTCACATTCAAATTTCAAACAAACTTCTCACCTACACTCACTCAGCCATCAGTTGCTGCAATGACCAATTCCTCAGTTGGTGGGGTTTTTTCTTTTCTTTTGGTCTAGAAGGAAAGGAAGGAAAACAAAAACTCAAAGGAGGAGAACATTTTGAACGTTTCTGCATGTTGCCCATAGTCACAGTTACAGAGACCTAAAAACTGATCAGACTAAGTCTTGCAATGTGAGAGAAGAGATTGGATCACAGAACTGGATCTAATTACGTAATGGGCATTAATTTGTAAGAACGTTATCTTTGTGTGAACACAACTAGATGTCTCATACCTCAGCTTTTCTAGGACAACAGGCTGGAGATATTTCTTGGCTTGATTTTCCTTTGTTTGTGCCAAATGGTTGGACTGGTGTGTTTACCTCGCTTAGCCTCTGCATTCAAGAGACTCCAGCTGTGATTCCCAGGTTGCAAGTCCCATCACAAGTTGTTATATCAGGGAGAAAAACCAGCCAAAAACTTTTCTGAGATTAGATATAATTTTTCATAATCCTTTTCTGACAAATAAGGGACAATACAGCCGAGATGGAAAATCAGTCATATTCTGCTTCATTTTAACCTTTGGAGTGTCAAATGATGGAATAAAACCAATTATATTTCGCTGAAGAGCAGGATTTTGAGTTGTCAGGAAATTATAGTGTTCTTTAAATATAATGTAAATGTCTAAATTGGCCTGAAACAAAACCAGTGCAGTATTTCACATCAATGAGAAACCCCCTGTGGCTCAGAGAAACTGAAATTATTTCAGTGTCACTGCTGAAAGTAAGAACCATGAATTAACAAGAGTGTCCTCCTTATGGGAGATATAAAGACAGCTTCCAGAACCCCACAAAGCCTGGGGGTTCATCCTGGCTCTCCCTAGGATACAGTCATAGTCCTGGAGCAAGAAAGCTAGTTTGGGTATCTGTCTTCAACCAGACTCCTCTGGGTATTTATACTCCTTGCTGCAGAGATGGCACTTGATCTAGGCAGAGATAATGTTTGTAAAGCTTTGAAACTCTTAATTCCATAACAGAACTCTGTGAAGGTTTAAGATTACTGGGTTTTACAGCTCTGTCTGTACTAGTAAACTCAACAGGGTTTGGACATAGCCTAAGACAGGGTCCTCGTCTTTCTATACTCCTTAATTGTTAGGACATTCCCTTGCATGGATTTGACCTATGCCAACTCACATTCTCCCAGACAATGCCCCAGCATGGTTCATAGGCAAGCCAGGACAGTCCTGGAAAAATCCAGTCTTTATTTGGAGAAAATGTCATCAAACCTGAGATGATAAAAAAATGTAATAATAATGATCTGTAAAGTCACATGGACTAATCAATTTTTTCTTTTTTGATTTATTTTGCTTAAATTCTCTTAAAAGACAGGATAGCCCAATGTAGCCCCAGTTGGGATTATTTCTATTTGTTCAATAAGACTCGCCAGACATTTTACAAAGCTCTTCATTTCTCTGTGTTTTAGCTCCTTACCTGTAATCATCCTGTTTCTTATCTATTATTTATTTAAATATCAAGAATGTGTCTAACTCAGAAAAAAACCTGGGTTTGGATTGCAGCATTTTGTGCTCACAGCTTTACATTTATCTCTGAAAGAACAGGGACAGGAAAGAAGAAAGGAGATGTAGAGACAACATCAGTAAAACATGTCCTAATAATGTGACCTCCTCTCCAAATGGTGAGGTGGACTAAACACTAAAAAAAAAAATCACCTAAAAGGTTTTAAATCTGAATTTTGAAAAATGCCAGAAAGACTCAAACCACCCTGTTAAATATCATCATATCTACCAGATAATTCAGTACAGCAGTACTTTCTCATCTCCACATTTATCTGTCACTTGAAAACTTCTGGCTGTGTAACACATTTTTGAATTTACCTTCTTTACTGTCTTTTGGGTGGTTTTGGAGGAAACTCAGGAGACAGTTGCCTTGCTTTTTTATGATCTTTGTCATTAAAATGTCAAATAAGGAGCATGTATCAAAATAACATGGTAATTTGTGTTTTTTAAAGTGAGAAATATATTGAGAACAAGGAAACAGTACACAAAATGTCCAACCTAGCTCTTAAAAATGATCAGATGCCTTCTGAGAAATTTGAAAAGTTTCATTTTTTTGTAGTGTTAATATCAAAAATAATTTCAGGGCATGAAGCCACCCCCACGGCTGACATATAAGACAGGGACAAGTTCTATCTTGTGACTGTGATTCACGTAAATATCTGAGACTGATATTTTACTCTCGCTCAAAACCGGTAAAAATCTAAGTCAGAAAAGGATAATACTGAATATTTTTGAAACTTCCATTCAGTGTTTTAAATGTGCTCTTTCACACACCAGCCTACCTAGCTGCTGCTTATGTGGGCCCAATTATTACCTGGCATTAGCCATTAACAGATTTATTATCTCAATAGACTTATGACCATGGAAGTAAATATGTTTTTCTGCTTTACACAGATACACCAGAACTAAAGAAAGGTATAAAACTGTCTGCCTTTGAGACTGATGCCCTTATTTAATTACAGAACATGGGAAGCAACTATAATCATCTTTCCCACATTGTCCCAAACATTATACTTATATCCTGGTGCTTAGGATCAAAGAATATCGCAGTTCCTTGTCCTCATATCCTCATTCAGACTTTGGCTTTGTAGACGGGTGTGCCAGAAAGGGCCCCACATATTCCCAGTCGTAGGGATTATTTTTATCATATTGACATTTGTCCAGAAGATACTAAAGTAAAAATGGTAATTTATTCCATGCACGCAAGTTAGACCTCACCCTCTCCCAACCTGATTTTTTAAATCATCTTCAGTAAATAAATTATGGAGAGCTTTGCAATAAGATTAACTTGGGAACAGCTCTTAAAAGAGAATATATCTTTTCCTGCTAACCCTTATCTAGCTGACAATCATAATGGTTTGGGAAGTGAAAAGGTAGGATTACCAATGCTGAAAAGTAAGAAAGTGCCTGTCGCACTAATCTGAAAGTATTTGGATTATTATGTGGATTACTTCTGTAAACTCGTGTACGCTGAGCTGGCAACAGTACTGCGTATTTATACCCCAGGCAAATGAATAAAATCACAGGCATAAGCAAGCATGCACACTGCTGCAGGAATCACAGGGCGAATGGGTTCGGCAGGAATCAGAGAGGTACCTCTGCACAGCAGAAAAAAATAGACTCTTAGTTGCCTAACAACCTTAAACACACAAAACAGATAAATAGGAAAGCACATCTCCAAATTGAAAACTCAAGACAATGTCTTGTGCTGATGTTATTTATGAGGAGGTACTGTTGGACTGAAAAATCTCTGACTCTCACAGCACAGTTCAGGTCTCAACATTTCCCCTTTCTGTGCTGGAGATTGTGTGGAAAGTTATCTTTGATCAGGGCTTGAACTGTAATATTCAGGGAAAAAAAAGGTGGACCCAAATTTCCTTTTATATCCTTTAGGAAAAAAGGTGCCTACATTACAAGCTACGGATAACTCACATACAATTCTCCTGAGATTATGAGCCTGAACTAGGCTTTCGCCATACATGTCTTTTTTTCCAATTGTCTTTGCTATGTTATCAATCAATCTTCATTTCTTACTTTTTCCCACCTCTGTCTTTGATAATCCCGTGCCCTTTTTCCACTCACTTCATTGTTTTCCCCTTAGGGGAAGTAATTTTGTATAGCAACTCCAGCCACTCTTTCTTTCTTCTACTGCAAGTTAAACTCACTCCCTCTGGAAAGAATTGGCACATGGGATGCTGCAGTCCCATGGTTGTTCAGCTGTATCTTTCAGTAACCCTCAGTGACTTCCTTGCTTCACCTGTGTGTTTTCAATCTCTTCACAAACACATTCCCATTCACTCTTATTAATATCTTCCTGTTCCCTACAGTTTTTCACAGCTGTCCCCAAGAAGAAAAAAAAACAAACAAAAAAGGAAAGTAAATTTCCTGACAGATTTAACTTTACCTCTAGGATTTCCCAAAATTTATAATCTCAGAAAAGACGCTCAAACACATTTCACCTACTTTTGATGTCTAAGTCGCACTTCCAAATTTCTTACTGTAGATTCCCTTTCCTTTCAATGGGAGAAAATATTTTTAAGGGTGTGATTCTTCTGACCCACTTTCTAAGGATGAACAAATTCCAACAGCAGTGTGGTCTCTTTGTCTCTGCTGCTATTACAGGGGGTCTAGACAACCAACTCTACCATAGACATCTGCATTATAGACATCTATGTTGTAGGCATCTACGCTTAGTCACATGAGTGCCAGATTAAACTTGACAAACATGAACCATTGATCTGTTCAAATGTCCTAAGCAACTAATGGTGCAAATTCTCCTTTTTTTCACACTTCTACCCCAACGCATGACTCCTAGCAAGACAAAATTCACCTTATTTTCAAAAACCAATATCACATTAAAAAATCAAAGGCCAAGTTTTACTGAGACATAGTTAGAAACTTGGCATAGTTTTGTTCCATATTTTAACCTTATTGCTTTGACTCCATCCACACTGAATTGATTATGAACCACTGCATCTGAAGAGAATTGCTATCACATCATTTACCTGCAGGTTAAGACCGTAATATAAAAATGTAAAGGAGAGTCAGTAAATCCCTTTCCTTCATCGGAATTTTAACTGGAGAAGCTCAAATGCTCACAGTGTTCCCAAGTGCAACATCAGGGTGTTCTTGGGCTGCAGCAGCAAACTCTGGGTCAGCTGTAAGAGAACTTCCACTGAACACAGCCAGCCCAAATGCATTTGTCTTGATCCATCTCTTTGTTATATTTCAGCTTTGACTATTTTTTCTTTTCCTGAGAGGAGTCTGAAGTTCTAGCAAAGTCCTTGGAGAAATACCTCGCCTGAAAGAAACGTGGTTAAAATTACAGTGGAAAACAAACAATGCTAGCTGCTGCCATGTTTCCCTGAAATCCCTCCTCTGCTATTAAGCCAGAGTCTCAGTTAAGCAACAAAAGGGAGGACTGGGATTTTCATTGGTTATGGGGGTAGGGATATTATTATTATTTAAATTGGTTTTATATCTCCAACAGTAGCCAGACTAATATGTTTACTAACTCACCACTTTGTGGAGTAGGTGTAGAGTATGACACAGTCAATGTTTTGCTCAACTAGTCTGCCACTGCCTGGACAGTATTTTATGTATTTGTACTTTACATTGGTTACTTTTCCCCTAAATTACTGAAACTCTGACAAGCATTTGCTTCCCTTGTCTGCCCTAGTGTCTCTATTGTTTTCTTTGCCGGATCACATTTTCAAGTTTAACACCTTTCCTGAGTTTAAACTTCTCACTTGCATGCTTAGCTCTGCGGCTAGATATCAAACTTTGGATTCATCCTACTAAAACTAGCAAGAATTTTAGTCATCCAGGTTCTTTTCATAGAATCAGAATGGTTTGGGTTGGAAGGGCCATCTAGTCCAAACCCCTGCAATAAGCACAGCATTTTCAATTAGATCAGGTTGCTCAGAGCCCCATCCAACCTGACCTGGAATGTTTCTAGGGCTGGGATATCTACCACCTCTCTGGGCAACTTGGGACAGGGTTTCACCCCCTCACTGAAAAATTCCTTCCTTATATCTAGTCTAAATCTGCCTTCTTTTAGTTTAAAACCATTACCCCTTGTCCTGTTGCTACAGGCCCTACTAGAAAGTCTGG
>NW_028113856.1:0-175518 GCF_964289735.1 Phaethon aethereus | reverse complement strand
GGTCCGGACCGGTTTGCGCCGGTTCCGACCGGTCCGGACCAGTTTGCGCTGGTCGTTACCGGTCTGGACCGGTCCGGACCGGTTCCGAGCGGTCGTTACCGGTCCGGACCGGTTTGCGCCGGTTTCGACCGGTCCGGACCAGTTTGCGCCGGTCGTTACCGGTCCGGACCAGTTTGCGCCGGTTCCGACCGGTCCGGACCGGTTTGCGCCGGTCGTGACCGGTCCGGACCGCTCCGTACCGGTTCTGAGCGGTCGTTCCCGGTCCGGACCGGTTTGCGCCGGTTCCGACCGGTCCGGACCGGTTTGCGCCGGTCGTGACCGGACCGGACCGGTTCTGAGCGGTCGTTACCGGTCCGGACCGGTTTGCGCCGGTTCCGACCGGTCCGGACCGGTTTGCGCCGGTTCCGACCGGTCCGGACCAGTTTGCGCCGGTCGTTACCGGTCCGGACCGGTCCGGACCGGTTTGCGCCGGTCGTTACCGGTCCGGACCAGTTTGCGCCAGTTCCGACCGGTCCGGACCGGTTTGCGCCGGTCGTGACCGGTCCGGACCGCTCCGTACCGGTTCTGAGCGGTCGTTCCCGGTCCGGACCGGTTTGCGCCGGTTCCGACCGGTCCGGACCGGTTTGCGCCGGTCGTGACCGGTCCGGACCGGTTCTGAGCGGTCGTTACCGGTCCGGACCGGTTTGCGCCGGTTCCGACCGGTCCGGACCGGTTTGCGCCGGTTCCGACCGGTCCGGACCAGTTTGTGCCGGTCGTTACCGGTCCGGACCGGTCCGGACCGGTTTGCGCCGGTCGTTACCGGTCCGGACCGGTCCGGACCGGTTCTGAGCGGTCGTTACCGGTCCGGACCGGTTTGCGCCGGTCGTTACCGGTCCGGACCGGTCCGGACCGGTTCTGAGCGGTCGTTACCGGTCCGGACCGGTTTGCGACGGTTCCGACCGGTCCGGACCGGTTTGTGCCGGTCGTGACCGGTCCGGACCGCTCCGGACCGGTTCTGAGCGGTCGTTCCCGGTCCGGACCGGTTTGCGCCGGTTCCAACCGGTCCGGACCGGTTTGCGCCGGTCGTGACCGGTCCGGACCGGTTTGCGCCGGTCGTTACCGGTCCGGACCGGTCCGGACCGGTTCTCAGCGGTCGTTACCGGTCCTGTCCGGTTTGCGCCGGTTCCGACCGGTCCGGACCGGTTTGCGCCGGTCGTGACCGGTCCGGACCGCTCCGGACCGGTTCTGAGCGGTCGTTCCCGGTCCGGACCGGTTTGCGCCGGTCGTTACCGGTCTGGACCGCTCCGGACCGGATCTGAGCGGTCGTTACCGGTCCGGACCGGTTTGCGCCGGTTCCGACCGGTCCGGACCGGTTTTCGCCGGTCGTGACCGGTCCGGACCTGTTTTCGCCGGTCGTGACCGGTCCGGACCGGTTTGCGCCGGTCGTTACCGGTCCGGACCGGTTCTCGGCGGTCGTTACCGGTCCGGACCGGTTTGCGCCGGTTCCGACCGGTCCGGACTGGTTTTCGCCGGTCGTGACCGGTCCGGACCGGTTTGCGCCAGTCGTTACCGGTCCGACCGGTCCGGACCGGTTTGCGCCGGTCGTGACCGGTCCGGACCGGTTTGCGCCGGTCGTGACCGGTCCGGACCGGTTCTGAGCGGTCGTTACCGGTCCGGACCGGTTTGCGCCGGTCCCGACCGCTCCGGACCGGTTTGCGCCGGTCGTGACCGGTCCGGACCGGTTTGCGCCGGTTCCGACCGGTCCGGACCGGTTTTCGCCGGTCGTGACCGCTCCGGACCGGTTTGCGCCGGTCGTTACCGGTCCGGACCGGTCCGGACCGGTTCTGAGCGGTCGTTACCGGTCCGGACCGGTCTGCGCCGGTTCCGACCGGTCCGGACCGGTTTGCGCCGGTTCCGACCGGTCCGGACCGGTTTGCGCCGGTCGTTACCGGTCCGGACCGGTCCGGACCGGTTTGCGCCGGTCGTTACCGGTCCGGACCGGTCCGGACCGGTTCTGAGCGGTCGTTACTGGTCTGGACCGGTTTGCGCCGGTTCCGACCGGTCCGGACCGGTTTGCGCCGGTTCCGACCGGTCCGGACCAGTTTGCGCCGGTCGTTACCGGTCCGGACCGGTCCGGACCGGTTTGCGCCGGTCGTTACTGGTCCGGACCGGTCCGGACCGGTTCTGAGCGGTCGTTACCGGTCCGGACCGGTTTGCGCCGGTTCCGACCGGTCCGGACCGGTTTGCGCCGGTCGTGACCGGTCCGGACCGGTTTGCGCCGGTTCCGACCGGTCCGGACCGGTTTTCGCCGGTCGTGACCGGTCCGGACCGGTTTGCGCCGGTCGTTACCGGTCCGGACCGGTCTGGACCGGTTCTGAGCGGTCATTACCGGTCCGGACCGGTTTGCGCCGGTCCCGACCGGTCCGGACCGGTTTGCGCCTGTTCCGACCGGTCCGGACCAGTTTGCGCCGGTCGTTACCGGTCCGGACCGGTCCGGACCGGTTTGCGCCGGTCGTTACCGGTCCGGACCGGCCCGGACCGGTTCTGTGCGGTCGTTCCCCGTCCGGACCGGTTTGCGCCGGTTCCGACCGGTCCGGACCGGTTTGCGCCGGTCGTTACCGGTCCGGACCAGTCCGGACCGGTTTGCGCCGGTCGTGACCGGTCCGGACCGGTTTGCGCCGGTCGTTACCGGTCCGGACCGCTCCGGACCGGTTTGCGCCGGTCGCTGCCGGTCCGGACCGGTTCTTAGCGGTCGTTACCGGTCCGGACCGGTTTGCGCCGGTCGTGACCGCTCCGGACCGGTTTGCGCCGGTCCCGACCGGTCCGGACCGGTTTGCGCCGGTCGTGACCGGTCCGGACCGGTTTGCGCCGGTCGTTACCGGTCCGGACCGGTCCGGACCGGTTTGCGCCGGTCGCTGCCGGTCCGGACCGGTTCTGAGCGGTCGTTACCGGTCCGGACCGGTTTGCGCCGGTTCCGACCGGTCCGGACCGGTTTGCGCCGGTTCCGACCGGTCCGGACCAGTTTGCGCCGGTCGTTACCGGTCCGGACCGGTCCGGACCGGTTTGCGCCGGTCGTTACCGGTCCGGACCGGTCCGGACCGGTTCTGAGCGGTCGTTACCGGTCCGGACCGGTTTGCGACGGTTCCGACCGGTCCGGACCGGTTTGCGCCGGTCGTTACCGGTCCGGACCGGTTCTCGGCGGTCGTTACCGGTCCGGACCGGTTTGCGCCGGTTCCGACCGGTCCGGACTGGTTTTCGCCGGTCGTGACCGGTCCGGACCGGTTTGCGCCAGTCGTTACCGGTCCGACCGGTCCGGACCGGTTTGCGCCGGTCGTGACCGGTCCGGACCGGTTTGCGCCGGTCGTGACCGGTCCGGACCGGTTCTGAGCGGTCGTTACCGGTCCGGACCGGTTTGCGCCGGTCCCGACCGCTCCGGACCGGTTTGCGCCGGTCGTGACCGGTCCGGACCGGTTTGCGCCGGTTCCGACCGGTCCGGACCGGTTTTCGCCGGTCGTGACCGGTCCGGACCGGTTTGCGCCGGTCGTTACCGGTCCGGACCGGTCCGGACCGGTTCTGAGCGGTCGTTACCGGTCCGGACCGGTCTGCGCCGGTTCCGACCGGTCCGGACCGGTTTGCGCCGGTCGTGACCGGTCCGGACCGGTTTGCGCCGGTTGTTACCGGTCCGGACCGGTCCGGACCGGTTCTGAGCGGTCGTTCCCGGTCCGGACCGGTTTGCGCCGGTCCCGACCGGTCCGGACCGGTTTGCGCCGGTCGTTACCGGTCCGGACCGGTTTTCGCCGGTCGTGACCGGTCCGGACCGGTTCTGAGCGGTCGTTACCGGTCCGGACCGGTTTGCGCTGGTTCCGACCGGTCCGGACCGGTTTGCGCCGGTTCCGACCGGTCCGGACCAGTTTGCGCCGGTCGTTACCGGTCCGGACCGGTCCGGACCGGTTTGCGCCGGTTCCGACCGGTCCGGACCGGTTTTCGCCGGTCGTGACCGGTCCGGACCGGTTTTCGCCGGTCCCGACCGGTCCGGACAGGTTTGCGCCGGTCGTTACCGGTCCGGACCGGTTTTCGCCGGTCGTGACCGGTCCGGACCGGTTCTGAGCGGTCGTTACCGGTCCGGACCGGTTTGCGCCGGTTCCGACCGGTCCGGACCGGTTTGCGCCGGTTCCGACCGGTCCGGACCAGTTTGCGCCGGTCGTTACCGGTCCGGACCGGTTTGCGCCGGTCGTTACCGGTCCGGACCGGTTTTCGCCGGTCGTGACCGGTCTGGACCGGTTCTGAGCGGTCGTTACCGGTCCGGACCGGTTTGCGCCGGTTCCGACCGGTCCGGACCGGTTCTGAGCGGTCGTTACCGGTCCGGACCGGTTTGCGCCGGTTCCGACCGGTCCGGACCGGTTTGCGCCGGTCGTTACCGGTCCGGACCGGTCTGGACCGGTTCTGAGCGGTCGTTACATGTCCGGACCGGTTTGCGCCGGTCCCGACCGGTCCGGACCGGTTTGCACCGGTTCCGACCGGTCCGGACCGGTTTGCTCCGGTCGTTACCGGTCCGGACCGGTCCGGACCGGTTCTGAGCGGTCGTTACCGGTCCGGACCGGTTTGCGCCGGTCCCGACCGGTCCGGACCGGTTTGCGCCGGTCGTTACCGGTCCGGACCGGTCCGGACCGGTTCTGAGCGGTCGTTCCCGGTCCGGACCGGTTTGCGCCGGTTCCGACCGGTCCGGACCGGTTTTCGCCGGTCGTGACCGGTCAGGACCGGTTTGCGCCGGTCGTTACCGGTCCGGACCGGTCCGGACTGGTTCTCAGCGGTCGTTACCGGTCCGGACCGGTTTGCGCCGGTTCCGACCGGTCCGGACCGGTTTGCGCCGGTCGTTACCGGTCCGGACCGGTTTGCGCCGGTCGTTACCGGTCCGGACCGGTCCGGACTGGTTCTCAGCGGTCGTTACCGGTCCGGACCGGTTTGCGCCGGTTCCGACCGGTCCGGACCGGTTTGCGCCGGTCGTGACCGGTCCGGACCGGTTCTGAGCGGTCGTTACCGGTCCGGACCGGTTTGCGCCGGTTCCGACCGGTCCGGACCAGTTTGCGCCGGTCGTTACCGGTCCGGACCGGTCCGGACCGGTTTGCGCCGGTCGTTACCGGTCCGGACCGGTCCGGACCGGTTCTGAGCGGTCGTTACCGGTCCGGACCGGTTTGCGCCGGTCGTTACCGGTCCGGACCGGTCCGGACCGGTTCTGAGCGGTCGTTACCGGTCCGGACCGGTTTGCGACGGTTCCGACCGGTCCGGACCGGTTTGTGCCGGTCGTGACCGGTCCGGACCGCTCCGGACCGGTTCTGAGCGGTCGTTCCCGGTCCGGACCGGTTTGCGCCGGTTCCAACCGGTCCGGACCGGTTTGCGCCGGTCGTGACCGGTCCGGACCGGTTTGCGCCGGTCGTTACCGGTCCGGACCGGTCCGGACCGGTTCTCAGCGGTCGTTACCGGTCCTGTCCGGTTTGCGCCGGTTCCGACCGGTCCGGACCGGTTTGCGCCGGTCGTTACCGGTCCGGACCGGTCTGGACCGGTTCTGAGCGGTTGTTACCGGTCCGGACCGGTTTGCGCCGGTCCCGACCGGTCCGGACCGGTTTGCGCCGGTCGTTACCGGTCCGGACCGGTTCTGAGCGGTCGTTACCGGTCCAGACCGGTTTGCGCCGGTTCCGACCGGTCCGGACCGGTTTGCGCCGGTTCCGACCGGTCCGGACCAGTTTGCGCTGGTCGTTACCGGTCTGGACCGGTCCGGACCGGTTCCGAGCGGTCGTTACCGGTCCGGACCGGTTTGCGCCGGTTCCGACCGGTCCGGACCAGTTTGCGCCGGTCGTTACCGGTCCGGACCGGTCCGGACCGGTTTGCGCCGGTCGTTACCGGTCCGGACCGGTTCTGAGCGGTCGTTACCGGTCCAGACCGGTTTGCGCCGGTTCCGACCGGTCCGGACCGGTTTGCGCCGGTTCCGACCGGTCCGGACCAGTTTGCGCCGGTCGTTACCGGTCCGGACCGGTCCGGACCGGTTTGCGCCGGTCGTTACCGGTCCGGACCGGTCCGGACCGGTTCTGAGCGGTCGTTACCGGTCCGGACCGGTTTGCGCCGGTCGTTACCGGTCCGGACCGGTCCGGACCGGTTCTGAGCGGTCGTTACCGGTCCGGACCGGTTTGCGACGGTTCCGACCGGTCCGGACCGGTTTGTGCCGGTCGTGACCGGTCCGGACCGCTCCGGACCGGTTCTGAGCGGTCGTTCCCGGTCCGGACCGGTTTGCGCCGGTTCCGACCGGTCCGGACCAGTTTGCGCCGGTCGTTACCGGTCCGGACCGGTCCGGACCGGTTTGCGCCGGTCGTTACCGGTCCGGACCGGTTCTGAGCGGTCGTTACCGGTCCAGACCGGTTTGCGCCGGTTCCGACCGGTCCGGACCAGTTTGCGCCGGTTCCGACCGGTCCGGACCAGTTTGCGCTGGTCGTTACCGGTCTGGACCGGTCCGGACCGGTTCCGAGCGGTCGTTACCGGTCCGGACCGGTTTGCGCCGGTTTCGACCGGTCCGGACCAGTTTGCGCCGGTCGTTACCGGTCCGGACCGGTTTGCGCCGGTTCCGACCGGTCCGGACCGGTTTGCGCCGGTCGTGACCGGTCCGGACCGGTTCTGAGCGGTCGTTACCGGTCCGGACCGGTTTGCGCCGGTTCCGACCGGTCCGGACCGGTTTGCGCCGGTTCCGACCGGTCCGGACCGGTTTGCGCCGGTCGTTACCGGTCCGGACCGGTCCGGACCGGTTTGCGCCGGTCGTTACCGGTCCGGACCGGTCCGGACCGGTTCTGAGCGGTCGTTACCGGTCCGGACCGGTTTGCGCCGGTCGTTACCGGTCCGGACCGGTCCGGACCGGTTCTGAGCGGTCGTTACCGGTCTGGACCGGTTTGCGCCGGTTCCGACCGGTCCGGACCGGTTTTCGCCGGTCGTGACCGGTCCGGACCGCTCCGGACCGGTTCTGAGCGGTCGTTCCCGGTCCGGACAGGTTTGCGCCGGTTCCAACCGGTCCGGACCGGTTTGCGCCGGTCGTGACCGGTCCGGACCGGTTTGCGCCGGTCGTTACCGGTCCGGACCGGTCCGGACCGGTTCTGAGCGGTCGTTACCGGTCCGGACCGGTTTGCGACGGTTCCGACCGGTCCGGACCGGCAACGACCGGCGCAAACCGGTCCGGACCGGTTCTGAGCGGTCGTTACCGGTCCGGACCGGTTTGCGCCGGTTCCGACCGGTCCGGACCGGTTTGCGCCGGTTCCGACCGGTCCGGACCAGTTTGCGCCGGTCGTTACCGGTCCGGACCGGTCCGGACCGGTTTGCGCCGGTCGTTACCGGTCCGGACCGGTTCTGAGCGGTCGTTACCGGTCCAGACCGGTTTGCGCCGGTTCCGACCGGTCCGGACCGGTTTGCGCCGGTTCCGACCGGTCCGGACCAGTTTGCGCTGGTCGTTACCGGTCTGGACCGGTCCGGACCGGTTCCGAGCGGTCGTTACCGGTCCGGACCGGTTTGCGCCGGTTTCGACCGGTCCGGACCAGTTTGCGCCGGTCGTTACCGGTCCGGACCAGTTTGCGCCGGTTCCGACCGGTCCGGACCGGTTTGCGCCGGTCGTGACCGGTCCGGACCGCTCCGTACCGGTTCTGAGCGGTCGTTCCCGGTCCGGACCGGTTTGCGCCGGTTCCGACCGGTCCGGACCGGTTTGCGCCGGTCGTTACCGGTCCGGACCGGTCCGGACCGGTTTGCACCGGTTCCGACCGGTCCGGACCGGTTTGCGCCGGTCGTTACCGGTCCGGACCGGTCCGGACCGGTTCTGAGCGGTCGTTACCGGTCCGGACCGGTTTGCGCCGGTCCCGACCGGTCCGGACCGGTTTGCGCCGGTCGTTACCGGTCCGGACCGGTCCGGACCGGTTCTGAGCGGTCGTTCCCGGTCCGGACCGGTTTGCGCCGGTTCCGACCGGTCCGGACCGGTTTGCGCCGGTCGTTACCGGTCCGGACCAGTCCGTACCGTTTTGCGCCGGTCGTTACCGGTCCGGAACGGTTTTCGCCGGTCGTGACCGGTCCGGACCGGTTTGCGCCGGTCGTTACCGGTCCGGACCGGTTTGCGCCGGTCCCGACCGCTCCGGACCGGTTTGCGCCGGTCGTGACCGGTCCGGACCGGTTTGCGCCGGTTCCGACCGGTCCGGACCGGTTTTCGCCGGTCGTGACCGGTCCGGACCGGTTTGCGCCGGTCGTTACCGGTCCGGACCGGTCCGGACCGGTTCTGAGCGGTCGTTACTGGTCTGGACCGGTTTGCGCCGGTTCCGACCGGTCCGGACCGGTTTGCGCCGGTTCCGACCGGTCCGGACCAGTTTGCGCCGGTCGTTACCGGTCCGGACCGGTCCGGACCGGTTTGCGCCGGTCGTTACTGGTCCGGACCGGTCCGGACCGGTTCTGAGCGGTCGTTACCGGTCCGGACCGGTTTGCGCCGGTTCCGACCGGTCCGGACCGGTTTGCGCCGGTCGTGACCGGTCCGGACCGGTTTGCGCCGGTTCCGACCGGTCCGGACCGGTTTTCGCCGGTCGTGACCGGTCCGGACCGGTTTGCGCCGGTCGTTACCGGTCCGGACCGGTCTGGACCGGTTCTGAGCGGTCGTTACCGGTCCGGACCGGTTTGCGCCGGTCCCGACCGGTCCGGACCCGTTTGCGCCGGTTCCGACCGGTCCGGACCAGTTTGCGCCGGTCGTTACCGGTCCGGACCGCTCCGGACCGGTTTGCGCCGGTCGTTGCCGGTCCGGACCGGTTCTTAGCGGTCGTTACCGGTCCGGACCGGTTTGCGCCGGTCGTGACCGCTCCGGACCGGTTTGCGCCGGTCCCGACCGGTCCGGACCGGTTTGCGCCGGTCGTTACCGGTCCGGACCGGTTCTGAGCGGTCGTTACCGGTCGAGACCGGTTTTCGCCGGTCGTGACCGGTCCGGACCGGTTTGCGCCGGTCGTGACCGGTCCGGACCGGTTTGCGCCGGTCGTTACCGGTCCGGACCGGTCCGGACCGGTTTGCGCCGGTCGTTGCCGGTCCGGACCGGTTCTGAGCGGTCGTTACCGGTCCGGACCGGTTTGCGCCGGTTCCGACCGGTCCGGACCGGTTTGCGCCGGTTCCGACCGGTCCGGACCAGTTTGCGCCGGTCGTTACCGGTCCGGACCGGTCCGGACCGGTTTGCGCCGGTCGTTACCGGTCCGGACCGGTTCTCGGCGGTCGTTACCGGTCCGGACCGGTTTGCGCCGGTTCCGACCGGTCCGGACTGGTTTTCGCCGGTCGTTACCGGTCCGGACCGGTTTGCGCCAGTCGTTACCGGTCCGACCGGTCCGGACCGGTTTGCGCCGGTCGTGACCGGTCCGGACCGGTTTGCGCCGGTCGTGACCGGTCCGGACCGGTTCTGAGCGGTCGTTACCGGTCCGGACCGGTTTGCGCCGGTCCCGACCGCTCCGGACCGGTTTGCGCCGGTCGTGACCGGTCCGGACCGGTTTGCGCCGGTTCCGACCGGTCCGGACCGGTTTTCGCCGGTCGTGACCGGTCCGGACCGGTTTGCGCCGGTCGTTACCGGTCCGGACCGGTCCGGACCGGTTCTGAGCGGTCGTTACCGGTCCGGACCGGTCTGCGCCGGTTCCGACCGGTCCGGACCGGTTTGCGCCGGTCGTGACCGGTCCGGACCGGTTTGCGCCGGTCGTTACCGGTCCGGACCGGTCCGGACCGGTTCTGAGCGGTCGTTACCGGTCCGGACCGGTCTGCGCCGGTTCCGACCGGTCCGGACCGGTTTGCGCCGGGTCCGACCGGTCCGGACCGGTTTGCGCCGGTCGTTACCGGTCCGGACCGGTCCGGACCGGTTTGCGCCGGTCGTTACCGGTCCGGACCGGTCCGGACCGGTTCTGAGCGGTCGTTACTGGTCTGGACCGGTTTGCGCCGGTTCCGACCGGTCCGGACCGGTTTGCGCCGGTTCCGACCGGTCCGGACCAGTTTGCGCCGGTCGTTACCGGTCCGGACCGGTCCGGACCGGTTTGCGCCGGTCGTTACCGGTCCGGACCGGTCCGGACCGGTTCTGAGCGGTCGTTACCGGTCCGGACCGGTTTGCGCCGGTTCCGACCGGTCCGGACCGGTTTGCGCCGGTCGTGACCGGTCCGGACCGGTTTGCGCCGGTTCCGACCGGTCCGGACCGGTTTTCGCCGGTCGTGACCGGTCCGGACCGGTTTGCGCCGGTCGTTACCGGTCCGGACCGGTCTGGACCGGTTCTGAGCGGTCGTTACCGGTCCGGACCGGTTTGCGCCGGTCACGACCGGTCCGGACCGGTTTGCGCCGGTTCCGACCGGTCCGGACCAGTTTGCGCCGGTCATTACCGGTCCGGACCGGTCCGGACCGGTTTGCGCCGGTCGTTACCGGTCCGGACCAGTCCGGACCGTTTTGCGCCGGTCGTTACCGGTCCGGACCGGTTTGCGCCGGTCGTGACCGGTCCGGACCGGTTTGCGCCGGTCGTTACCGGTCCGGACCGCTCCGGACCGGTTTGCGCCGGTCGTTGCCGGTCCGGACCGGTTCTTAGCGGTCGTTACCGGTCCGGACCGGTTTGCGCCGGTCGTGACCGCTCCGGACCGGTTTGCGCCGGTCCCGACCGGTCCGGACCGGTTTGCGCCGGTCGTTACCGGTCCGGACCGGTTCTGAGCGGTCGTTACCGGTCGAGACCGGTTTTCGCCGGTCGTGACCGGTCCGGACCGGTTTGCGCCGGTCGTGACCGGTCCGGACCGGTTTGCGCCGGTCGTAACCGGTCCGGACCGGTCCGGACCGGTTTGCGCCGGTCGTTGCCGGTCCGGACCGGTTCTGAGCGGTCGTTACCGGTCCGGACCGGTTTGCGCCGGTTCCGACCGGTCCGGACCGGTTTGCGCCGGTTCCGACCGGTCCGGACCAGTTTGCGCCGGTCGTTACCGGTCCGGACCGGTCCGGACCGGTTTGCGCCGGTCGTTACCGGTCCGGACCGGTCCGGACCGGTTTGCGCCGGTCGTTACCGGTCCGGACCGGTCCGGACCGGTTCTGAGCGGTCGTTCCCGGTCCGGACCGGTTTGCGCCGGTTCCGACTGGTCCGGACCAGTTTGCGCCGGTCGTTACCGGTCCGGACCGGTCCGGACCGGTTTGCGCCGGTCGGGACCGGTCTAGACCGCTCCGGACCGGTTCTGAGCGGTCGTTACCGGTCCGGACTGGTTTGCGCCGGTCATTACCGGTCCGGACCGGTTTGCGCCGGTCCCGACCGGTCCGGACCGGTTTGCGCCGGTCGTTACCGGTCTGGACCGCTCCGGACCGGTTCTCAGCGGTCGTTACCGGTCCGGACCGGTTCTCGGCGGTCGTTACCGGTCCGGACCGGTTTGCGCCGGTTCCGACCGGTCCGGACTGGTTTTCGCCGGTCGTGACCGGTCCGGACCGGTTTGCGCCAGTCGTTACCGGTCCGACCGGTCCGGACCGGTTTGCGCCGGTCGTGACCGGTCCGGACCGGTTTGCGCCGGTCGTGACCGGTCCGGACCGGTTCTGAGCGGTCGTTACCGGTCCGGACCGGTTTGCGCCGGTCCCGACCGCTCCGGACCGGTTTGCGCCGGTCGTGACCGGTCCGGACCGGTTTGCGCCGGTTCCGACCGGTCCGGACCGGTTTTCGCCGGTCGTGACCGGTCCGGACCGGTTTGCGCCGGTCGTTACCGGTCCGGACCGGTCCGGACCGGTTCTGAGCGGTCGTTACCGGTCCGGACCGGTCTGCGCCGGTTCCGACCGGTCCGGACCGGTTTGCGCCGGTCGTGACCGGTCCGGACCGGTTTGCGCCGGTTGTTACCGGTCCGGACCGGTCCGGACCGGTTCTGAGCGGTCGTTCCCGGTCCGGACCGGTTTGCGCCGGTCCCGACCGGTCCGGACCGGTTTGCGCCGGTCGTTACCGGTCCGGACCGGTTTTCGCCGGTCGTGACCGGTCCGGACCGGTTCTGAGCGGTCGTTACCGGTCCGGACCGGTTTGCGCTGGTTCCGACCGGTCCGGACCGGTTTGCGCCGGTTCCGACCGGTCCGGACCAGTTTGCGCCGGTCGTTACCGGTCCGGACCGGTCCGGACCGGTTTGCGCCGGTTCCGACCGGTCCGGACCGGTTTTCGCCGGTCGTGACCGGTCCGGACCGGTTTTCGCCGGTCCCGACCGGTCCGGACAGGTTTGCGCCGGTCGTTACCGGTCCGGACCGGTTTTCGCCGGTCGTGACCGGTCCGGACCGGTTCTGAGCGGTCGTTACCGGTCCGGACCGGTTTGCGCCGGTTCCGACCGGTCCGGACCGGTTTGCGCCGGTTCCGACCGGTCCGGACCAGTTTGCGCCGGTCGTTACCGGTCCGGACCGGTTTGCGCCGGTCGTTACCGGTCCGGACCGGTTTTCGCCGGTCGTGACCGGTCTGGACCGGTTCTGAGCGGTCGTTACCGGTCCGGACCGGTTTGCGCCGGTTCCGACCGGTCCGGACCGGTTCTGAGCGGTCGTTACCGGTCCGGACCGGTTTGCGCCGGTTCCGACCGGTCCGGACCGGTTTGCGCCGGTCGTTACCGGTCCGGACCGGTCTGGACCGGTTCTGAGCGGTCGTTACATGTCCGGACCGGTTTGCGCCGGTCCCGACCGGTCCGGACCGGTTTGCACCGGTTCCGACCGGTCCGGACCGGTTTGCTCCGGTCGTTACCGGTCCGGACCGGTCCGGACCGGTTCTGAGCGGTCGTTACCGGTCCGGACCGGTTTGCGCCGGTCCCGACCGGTCCGGACCGGTTTGCGCCGGTCGTTACCGGTCCGGACCGGTCCGGACCGGTTCTGAGCGGTCGTTCCCGGTCCGGACCGGTTTGCGCCGGTTCCGACCGGTCCGGACCGGTTTTCGCCGGTCGTGACCGGTCAGGACCGGTTTGCGCCGGTCGTTACCGGTCCGGACCGGTCCGGACTGGTTCTCAGCGGTCGTTACCGGTCCGGACCGGTTTGCGCCGGTTCCGACCGGTCCGGACCGGTTTGCGCCGGTCGTTACCGGTCCGGACCGGTTTGCGCCGGTCGTTACCGGTCCGGACCGGTCCGGACTGGTTCTCAGCGGTCGTTACCGGTCCGGACCGGTTTGCGCCGGTTCCGACCGGTCCGGACCGGTTTGCGCCGGTCGTGACCGGTCCGGACCGGTTCTGAGCGGTCGTTACCGGTCCGGACCGGTTTGCGCCGGTTCCGACCGGTCCGGACCAGTTTGCGCCGGTCGTTACCGGTCCGGACCGGTCCGGACCGGTTTGCGCCGGTCGTTACCGGTCCGGACCGGTCCGGACCGGTTCTGAGCGGTCGTTACCGGTCCGGACCGGTTTGCGCCGGTCGTTACCGGTCCGGACCGGTCCGGACCGGTTCTGAGCGGTCGTTACCGGTCCGGACCGGTTTGCGACGGTTCCGACCGGTCCGGACCGGTTTGTGCCGGTCGTGACCGGTCCGGACCGCTCCGGACCGGTTCTGAGCGGTCGTTCCCGGTCCGGACCGGTTTGCGCCGGTTCCAACCGGTCCGGACCGGTTTGCGCCGGTCGTGACCGGTCCGGACCGGTTTGCGCCGGTCGTTACCGGTCCGGACCGGTCCGGACCGGTTCTCAGCGGTCGTTACCGGTCCTGTCCGGTTTGCGCCGGTTCCGACCGGTCCGGACCGGTTTGCGCCGGTCGTTACCGGTCCGGACCGGTCTGGACCGGTTCTGAGCGGTTGTTACCGGTCCGGACCGGTTTGCGCCGGTCCCGACCGGTCCGGACCGGTTTGCGCCGGTCGTTACCGGTCCGGACCGGTTCTGAGCGGTCGTTACCGGTCCAGACCGGTTTGCGCCGGTTCCGACCGGTCCGGACCGGTTTGCGCCGGTTCCGACCGGTCCGGACCAGTTTGCGCTGGTCGTTACCGGTCTGGACCGGTCCGGACCGGTTCCGAGCGGTCGTTACCGGTCCGGACCGGTTTGCGCCGGTTCCGACCGGTCCGGACCAGTTTGCGCCGGTCGTTACCGGTCCGGACCGGTCCGGACCGGTTTGCGCCGGTCGTTACCGGTCCGGACCGGTTCTGAGCGGTCGTTACCGGTCCAGACCGGTTTGCGCCGGTTCCGACCGGTCCGGACCGGTTTGCGCCGGTTCCGACCGGTCCGGACCAGTTTGCGCCGGTCGTTACCGGTCCGGACCGGTCCGGACCGGTTTGCGCCGGTCGTTACCGGTCCGGACCGGTCCGGACCGGTTCTGAGCGGTCGTTACCGGTCCGGACCGGTTTGCGCCGGTCGTTACCGGTCCGGACCGGTCCGGACCGGTTCTGAGCGGTCGTTACCGGTCCGGACCGGTTTGCGACGGTTCCGACCGGTCCGGACCGGTTTGTGCCGGTCGTGACCGGTCCGGACCGCTCCGGACCGGTTCTGAGCGGTCGTTCCCGGTCCGGACCGGTTTGCGCCGGTTCCGACCGGTCCGGACCAGTTTGCGCCGGTCGTTACCGGTCTGGACCGGTCCGGACCGGTTCCGAGCGGTCGTTACCGGTCCAGACCGGTTTGCGCCGGTTCCGACCGGTCCGGACCAGTTTGCGCCGGTTCCGACCGGTCCGGACCAGTTTGCGCTGGTCGTTACCGGTCTGGACCGGTCCGGACCGGTTCCGAGCGGTCGTTACCGGTCCGGACCGGTTTGCGCCGGTTTCGACCGGTCCGGACCAGTTTGCGCCGGTCGTTACCGGTCCGGACCGGTTTGCGCCGGTTCCGACCGGTCCGGACCGGTTTGCGCCGGTCGTGACCGGTCCGGACCGGTTCTGAGCGGTCGTTACCGGTCCGGACCGGTTTGCGCCGGTTCCGACCGGTCCGGACCGGTTTGCGCCGGTTCCGACCGGTCCGGACCGGTTTGCGCCGGTCGTTACCGGTCCGGACCGGTCCGGACCGGTTTGCGCCGGTCGTTACCGGTCCGGACCGGTCCGGACCGGTTCTGAGCGGTCGTTACCGGTCCGGACCGGTTTGCGCCGGTCGTTACCGGTCCGGACCGGTCCGGACCGGTTCTGAGCGGTCGTTACCGGTCTGGACCGGTTTGCGCCGGTTCCGACCGGTCCGGACCGGTTTTCGCCGGTCGTGACCGGTCCGGACCGCTCCGGACCGGTTCTGAGCGGTCGTTCCCGGTCCGGACAGGTTTGCGCCGGTTCCAACCGGTCCGGACCGGTTTGCGCCGGTCGTGACCGGTCCGGACCGGTTTGCGCCGGTCGTTACCGGTCCGGACCGGTCCGGACCGGTTCTGAGCGGTCGTTACCGGTCCGGACCGGTTTGCGACGGTTCCGACCGGTCCGGACCGGCAACGACCGGCGCAAACCGGTCCGGACCGGTTCTGAGCGGTCGTTACCGGTCCGGACCGGTTTGCGCCGGTTCCGACCGGTCCGGACCGGTTTGCGCCGGTTCCGACCGGTCCGGACCAGTTTGCGCCGGTCGTTACCGGTCCGGACCGGTCCGGACCGGTTTGCGCCGGTCGTTACCGGTCCGGACCGGTTCTGAGCGGTCGTTACCGGTCCAGACCGGTTTGCGCCGGTTCCGACCGGTCCGGACCGGTTTGCGCCGGTTCCGACCGGTCCGGACCAGTTTGCGCTGGTCGTTACCGGTCTGGACCGGTCCGGACCGGTTCCGAGCGGTCGTTACCGGTCCGGACCGGTTTGCGCCGGTTTCGACCGGTCCGGACCAGTTTGCGCCGGTCGTTACCGGTCCGGACCAGTTTGCGCCGGTTCCGACCGGTCCGGACCGGTTTGCGCCGGTCGTGACCGGTCCGGACCGCTCCGTACCGGTTCTGAGCGGTCGTTCCCGGTCCGGACCGGTTTGCGCCGGTTCCGACCGGTCCGGACCGGTTTGCGCCGGTCGTTACCGGTCCGGACCGGTCCGGACCGGTTTGCACCGGTTCCGACCGGTCCGGACCGGTTTGCGCCGGTCGTTACCGGTCCGGACCGGTCCGGACCGGTTCTGAGCGGTCGTTACCGGTCCGGACCGGTTTGCGCCGGTCCCGACCGGTCCGGACCGGTTTGCGCCGGTCGTTACCGGTCCGGACCGGTCCGGACCGGTTCTGAGCGGTCGTTCCCGGTCCGGACCGGTTTGCGCCGGTTCCGACCGGTCCGGACCGGTTTGCGCCGGTCGTTACCGGTCCGGACCAGTCCGTACCGTTTTGCGCCGGTCGTTACCGGTCCGGAACGGTTTTCGCCGGTCGTGACCGGTCCGGACCGGTTTGCGCCGGTCGTTACCGGTCCGGACCGGTTTGCGCCGGTCCCGACCGCTCCGGACCGGTTTGCGCCGGTCGTGACCGGTCCGGACCGGTTTGCGCCGGTTCCGACCGGTCCGGACCGGTTTTCGCCGGTCGTGACCGGTCCGGACCGGTTTGCGCCGGTCGTTACCGGTCCGGACCGGTCCGGACCGGTTCTGAGCGGTCGTTACTGGTCTGGACCGGTTTGCGCCGGTTCCGACCGGTCCGGACCGGTTTGCGCCGGTTCCGACCGGTCCGGACCAGTTTGCGCCGGTCGTTACCGGTCCGGACCGGTCCGGACCGGTTTGCGCCGGTCGTTACTGGTCCGGACCGGTCCGGACCGGTTCTGAGCGGTCGTTACCGGTCCGGACCGGTTTGCGCCGGTTCCGACCGGTCCGGACCGGTTTGCGCCGGTCGTGACCGGTCCGGACCGGTTTGCGCCGGTTCCGACCGGTCCGGACCGGTTTTCGCCGGTCGTGACCGGTCCGGACCGGTTTGCGCCGGTCGTTACCGGTCCGGACCGGTCTGGACCGGTTCTGAGCGGTCGTTACCGGTCCGGACCGGTTTGCGCCGGTCCCGACCGGTCCGGACCCGTTTGCGCCGGTTCCGACCGGTCCGGACCAGTTTGCGCCGGTCGTTACCGGTCCGGACCGCTCCGGACCGGTTTGCGCCGGTCGTTGCCGGTCCGGACCGGTTCTTAGCGGTCGTTACCGGTCCGGACCGGTTTGCGCCGGTCGTGACCGCTCCGGACCGGTTTGCGCCGGTCCCGACCGGTCCGGACCGGTTTGCGCCGGTCGTTACCGGTCCGGACCGGTTCTGAGCGGTCGTTACCGGTCGAGACCGGTTTTCGCCGGTCGTGACCGGTCCGGACCGGTTTGCGCCGGTCGTGACCGGTCCGGACCGGTTTGCGCCGGTCGTTACCGGTCCGGACCGGTCCGGACCGGTTTGCGCCGGTCGTTGCCGGTCCGGACCGGTTCTGAGCGGTCGTTACCGGTCCGGACCGGTTTGCGCCGGTTCCGACCGGTCCGGACCGGTTTGCGCCGGTTCCGACCGGTCCGGACCAGTTTGCGCCGGTCGTTACCGGTCCGGACCGGTCCGGACCGGTTTGCGCCGGTCGTTACCGGTCCGGACCGGTTCTCGGCGGTCGTTACCGGTCCGGACCGGTTTGCGCCGGTTCCGACCGGTCCGGACTGGTTTTCGCCGGTCGTTACCGGTCCGGACCGGTTTGCGCCAGTCGTTACCGGTCCGACCGGTCCGGACCGGTTTGCGCCGGTCGTGACCGGTCCGGACCGGTTTGCGCCGGTCGTGACCGGTCCGGACCGGTTCTGAGCGGTCGTTACCGGTCCGGACCGGTTTGCGCCGGTCCCGACCGCTCCGGACCGGTTTGCGCCGGTCGTGACCGGTCCGGACCGGTTTGCGCCGGTTCCGACCGGTCCGGACCGGTTTTCGCCGGTCGTGACCGGTCCGGACCGGTTTGCGCCGGTCGTTACCGGTCCGGACCGGTCCGGACCGGTTCTGAGCGGTCGTTACCGGTCCGGACCGGTCTGCGCCGGTTCCGACCGGTCCGGACCGGTTTGCGCCGGTCGTGACCGGTCCGGACCGGTTTGCGCCGGTCGTTACCGGTCCGGACCGGTCCGGACCGGTTCTGAGCGGTCGTTACCGGTCCGGACCGGTCTGCGCCGGTTCCGACCGGTCCGGACCGGTTTGCGCCGGGTCCGACCGGTCCGGACCGGTTTGCGCCGGTCGTTACCGGTCCGGACCGGTCCGGACCGGTTTGCGCCGGTCGTTACCGGTCCGGACCGGTCCGGACCGGTTCTGAGCGGTCGTTACTGGTCTGGACCGGTTTGCGCCGGTTCCGACCGGTCCGGACCGGTTTGCGCCGGTTCCGACCGGTCCGGACCAGTTTGCGCCGGTCGTTACCGGTCCGGACCGGTCCGGACCGGTTTGCGCCGGTCGTTACCGGTCCGGACCGGTCCGGACCGGTTCTGAGCGGTCGTTACCGGTCCGGACCGGTTTGCGCCGGTTCCGACCGGTCCGGACCGGTTTGCGCCGGTCGTGACCGGTCCGGACCGGTTTGCGCCGGTTCCGACCGGTCCGGACCGGTTTTCGCCGGTCGTGACCGGTCCGGACCGGTTTGCGCCGGTCGTTACCGGTCCGGACCGGTCTGGACCGGTTCTGAGCGGTCGTTACCGGTCCGGACCGGTTTGCGCCGGTCACGACCGGTCCGGACCGGTTTGCGCCGGTTCCGACCGGTCCGGACCAGTTTGCGCCGGTCATTACCGGTCCGGACCGGTCCGGACCGGTTTGCGCCGGTCGTTACCGGTCCGGACCAGTCCGGACCGTTTTGCGCCGGTCGTTACCGGTCCGGACCGGTTTGCGCCGGTCGTGACCGGTCCGGACCGGTTTGCGCCGGTCGTTACCGGTCCGGACCGCTCCGGACCGGTTTGCGCCGGTCGTTGCCGGTCCGGACCGGTTCTTAGCGGTCGTTACCGGTCCGGACCGGTTTGCGCCGGTCGTGACCGCTCCGGACCGGTTTGCGCCGGTCCCGACCGGTCCGGACCGGTTTGCGCCGGTCGTTACCGGTCCGGACCGGTTCTGAGCGGTCGTTACCGGTCGAGACCGGTTTTCGCCGGTCGTGACCGGTCCGGACCGGTTTGCGCCGGTCGTGACCGGTCCGGACCGGTTTGCGCCGGTCGTAACCGGTCCGGACCGGTCCGGACCGGTTTGCGCCGGTCGTTGCCGGTCCGGACCGGTTCTGAGCGGTCGTTACCGGTCCGGACCGGTTTGCGCCGGTTCCGACCGGTCCGGACCGGTTTGCGCCGGTTCCGACCGGTCCGGACCAGTTTGCGCCGGTCGTTACCGGTCCGGACCGGTCCGGACCGGTTTGCGCCGGTCGTTACCGGTCCGGACCGGTCCGGACCGGTTTGCGCCGGTCGTTACCGGTCCGGACCGGTCCGGACCGGTTCTGAGCGGTCGTTCCCGGTCCGGACCGGTTTGCGCCGGTTCCGACTGGTCCGGACCAGTTTGCGCCGGTCGTTACCGGTCCGGACCGGTCCGGACCGGTTCTGAGCGGTCGTTCCCGGTCCGGACCGGTTTGCGCCAGTCCCGACCGGTCCGGACCGGTTTGCGCCGGTTCCGACCGGTCCGGACCGGTTTGCGCCAGTCGTTACCGGTCCGGACCGCTCCGGACCGGTTCTGAGCGGTCGTTCCCGGTCCGGACCGGTTTGCGCCGGTTCCGACCGGTCCGGACCGGTTTGCGCCGGTCGTTACCGGTCCGGACCAGTCCGGACCGGTTTGCGCCGGTCGTTACCGGTCCGGACCGGTTTGCGCCGGTCCCGACCGGTCCGTACCGTTTTGCGCCGGTCGTTACCGGTCCGGACCGGTCCGGACCAGTTTGCGCCGGTTCCGACCGGTCCGGACCGGTTTGCGCCGGTCGTTACCGGTCCGGACCGGTTTGCGCCGGTCGTTACCGGTCCGGACCAGTCCGGACCGTTTTGCGCCGGTCGTTACCGGTCCGGACCGGTTTGCGCCGGTCGTGACCGGTCCGGACCGGTTTGCGCCGGTTCCGACCGGTCCGGACCGGTTTTCGCTGGTCGTGACCGGTCCTGACCGGTTTGCGCCGGTCGTTACCGGTCCGTACCGGTTTGCGCCGGTCGTTACCGGTCCGGACCGGTCCGGACCAGTTTGCGCCGGTTCCGACCGGTCCGTAGCGGTTTGCGCCGGTCGTTACCGGTCCGGACCGGTCCGGACCGGTTTGCGCCGGTCGTTACCGGTCCGGACCGGTTTTCGCCGGTCGTGACCGGTCCGGACCGCTCCGGACCGGTTCTGAGCGGTCGTTCGCGGTCCGGACCGGTTTGCGCCGGTTCCGACCGGTCCGGACCGGTTTGCGCCGGTTCCGACCGGTCCGGACCGGTTTGCGCCGGTTCCGACCGGTCCGGACCAGTTTGCGCCGGTCGTTACCGGTCCGGACCGGTCCGGACCGGTTTGCGCCGGTCGTGACCGCTCCGGACCGGTTTGCGCCGGTCCCGACCGGTCCGGACCGGTTTGCGCCGGTCGTTACCGGTCCGGACCGGTTCTGAGCGGTCGTTACCGGTCCAGACCGGTTTTCGCCGGTTCCGACCGGTCCGGACCGGTTTGCGCCGGTCGTGACCGGTCCGGACCGGTCTGGACCGGTTCTGAGCGGTCGTTCTCGGTCCGGACCGGTTTGCGCCGGTTCCGACTGGTCCGGACCGGTTTGCGCCGGTTCCGACCGGTCCGGACCGGTTCTGAGCGGTCGTTCCCGGTCCGGACCGGTTTGCGCCGGTTCCGACCGGTCCGGACCAGTTTGCGCCGGTCGTTACCGGTCCGGACCGGTCCGGACCGGTTTGCGCCGGTCGTTGCCGGTCCGGACCGGTTCTGAGCGGTCGTTACCGGTCCGGACCGGTTTGCGCCGGTTCCGACCGGTCCGGACCGGTTTGCGCCGGTTCCGTCCGGTCCGGACCGGTTTGCGCCGGTCGTTACCGGTCCGGACCGGTCCGGACCGGTTTGCGCCGGTCGTTACCCGTCCGGACCGGTCTGGACCGGTTCTGAGCGGTCGTGGCCGTTCCGGACCGGTTTGCGCCGGTTCCGACCGGTCCGGACCGGTTTGCGCCAGTCGTGACCGGTCTGGTCCGGTTCTGACCGGTCATTCCCGGTCTAGACCGGTCCGGACCGGTTTGCGCCGGTTCCGACCGGTCCGGACCGGTTTGCGCCGGTCGTTACCGGTCCGGACCGCTCCGGTCCGGTTCTGAGCGGTCGTTACCGGTCCGGACCGGTTTGCGCCGGTTCCGACCGGTCCGGACCGGTTTGCGCCGGTCGTTACCGGTCCGGACCGGTCCGGACCGGTTCTGAGCGGTCGTTACCGGCCCGGACCGGTTTGCGCCGGTTCCGACCGGTCCGGACCGGTTTGCGCCGGTCGTTACCGGTCCGGACCGGTTTGCGCCGGTCGTTACCGGTCCGGACCGGTCCGGACCTGTTCTGAGCGGTCGTTACCGGTCCGGACCGGTTTGCGCCGGTCGTTACCGGTCCGGACCGGTCCGGACCTGTTCTGAGCGGTCGTTACCGGTCCGGACCGGTTTGCGCCGGTTCCGACCGGTCCGGACCAGTTTGCGCCGGTCGTTACCGGTCCGGACCTCTCCGGACCGGTTCTGAGCGGTCGTTCCCGGTCCGGACCGGTTTGCGCCGGTCGTAACCGGTCCGGACCGGTTTGCGCCGGTCGTTACCGGTCCGGACCGGTCCGGACCGGTTCTGAGCGGTCGTTACCGGCCCGGACCGGTTTGCGCCGGTTCCGACCGGTCCGGACCGGTTTGCGCCGGTCGTTACCGGTCCGGACCGGTTTGCGCCGGTCGTTACCGGTCCGGACCGGTCCGGACCTGTTCTGAGCGGTCGTTACCGGTCCGGACCGGTTTGCGCCGGTCGTTACCGGTCCGGACCGGTCCGGACCTGTTCTGAGCGGTCGTTACGACCGGTCCGGACCGGTCTGCGCCGGTTCCGACCGGTCCGGACCGGTTTGCGCCGGTCGTGACCGGTCTGGACCGGTTTCCGCCGGTTCCGACCGGTCCGGACTGGTTTTCGCCGGTCGTGACCGGTCCTGACCGGTTTGCGCCGGTCGTTACCGGTCCGGACCGGTCCGGACCGGTTCTGAGCGGTCGTTACCGGTCCGGACCGGTTTGCGCCGGTCCCGACCGGTCCGGACCAGTTTGCGCCGGTCGTTACCGGTCCGGACCGGTCCGGACCGGTTCTGAGCGGTCGTTACCGGTCCGGACCAGTTTGCGCCGGTTCCGACCGGTCCGGACCGGTTTGCGCCGGTTCCGACCGGTCCGGACCAGTTTGCGCCGGTCGTTACCGGTCCGGACCGGTCCGGACCGGTTTGCGCCGGTCGTTACCGGTCCGGACTGGTCCGGACCGGTTCTGAGCGGTCGTTACCGGTCCGGACCGGTTTGCGCCGGTTCCGACCGGTCCGGACCGGTTTGCGCCGGTTCCGACCGGTCCGGACCAGTTTGCGCCGGTCGTTACCGGTCCGGACCGGTCCGGACCGGTTCTGAGCGGTCGTTACCGGTCCGGACCGGTTTGCGCCGGTTCCGACCGGTCCGGACCAGTTTGCGCCGGTCGTTACCGGTCCGGACCTCTCCGGACCGGTTCTGAGCGGTCGTTCCCGGTCCGGACCGGTTTGCGGCGGACCCGACCGGACCGGACCGGTTTTGAGCGGTCGTTCGCGGTCCGGACCGGTTTGCGCCGGTTCCGACCGGTCCGGACCGGTTTGCGCCGGTCGTGACCGGTCCGGACCGGTCCGGACCGGTTCTGAGCGGTCGTTACCGGTCCGGACCGGTTTGCGCCGGTCGTTACCGGTCCGGACCGGTCTGGACCGGTTCTGAGCGGTCGTTACCGGTCCGGACCGGTTTGCGCCGGTCCCGACCGGTCCGGACCGGTTTGCGCCGGTCGTTACCGGTCCGGACCGGTCCGGACCGGTTTGCGCCGGTTCCGACCGGTCCGGACCGGTTTGCGCCGGTCGTTACCGGTCCGGACCGGTCCGGACCGGTTCTGAGCGGTCGTTACCGGTCCGGACCGGTTTGCTCCGGTCCCGACCGGTCCGGACCGGTTTGCGCCGGTCGTTACCGGTCCGGACCGGTTTTCGCCGGTCGTGACCGGTCCGGACCGGTTCTGAGCGGTCGTTACCGGTCCGGACCGGTTTGCGCCGGTTCCGACCGGTCCGGACCGGTTTTCGCCGGTCGTGACCGGTCCGGACCGGTTTGCGCCGGTCGTTACCGGTCCGGACCGGTCTGGACCGGTTCTGAGCGGTCGTTACCGGTCCGGACCGGTTTGCGCCGGTCCCGACCGGTCCGGACCGGTTTGCGCCGGTTCCGACCGGTCCGGACCGGTTTGCGCCGGTCGTTACCGGTCCGGACCAGTCCGGACCGGTTTGCGCCGGTCGTTACCGGTCCGGACCGGTCCGGACCGGTTCTGAGCGGTCGTTACCGGTCCGGACCGGTTTGCGCCGGTCCCGACCGGTCCGGACCGGTTTGCGCCGGTCGTTACCGGTCCGGACCGGTCTGGACCGGTTCTGAGCGGTCGTTACCGGTCCGGACCGGTTTGCGCCGGTCCCGACCGGTCCGTACCGTTTTGCGCCGGTCGTTACCGGTCCGGACCGGTCCGGACCAGTTTGCGCCGGTTCCGACCGGTCCGGACCGGTTTTCGCCGGTCGTGACCGGTCCGGACCGGTTCTGAGCGGTCGTTACCGGTCCGGACCGGTTTGCGCCGGTTCCGACCGGTCCGGACCGGTTTGCGCCGGTCGTTACCGGTCCGGACCGGTCCGGACCGGTTCTGAGCGGTCGTTACCGGTCCGGACCGGTTTGCGCCGGTCCCGACCGGTCCGGACCGGTTTGCGCCGGTCGTTACCAGTCCGGACCGGTTCTGAGCGGTCGTTACCGGTCCGGACCGGTTTGCGCCGGTCGTGACCGGTCCGGACCGGTTTGCGCCGGTTCCGACCGGTCCGGACCGGTTTTCGCCGGTCGTGACCGGTCCGGACCGGTTTGCGCCGGTTCCGACCGGTCCGGACCAGTTTGCGCCGGTCGTTACCGGTCCGGACCTCTCCGGACCGGTTCTGAGCGGTCGTTCCCGGTCCGGACCGGTTTGCGGCGGACCCGACCGGACCGGACCGGTTTTGAGCGGTCGTTCGCGGTCCGGACCGGTTTGCGCCGGTTCCGACCGGTCCGGACCGGTTTGCGCCGGTCGTGACCGGTCCGGACCGGTCCGGACCGGTTTGCGCCGGTCGTTACCGGTCCGGACCGGTCTGCGCCGGTTCCGACCGGTCCGGACCGGTTTGCGCCGGTCGTGACCGGTCCGGACCGGTTTGCGCCGGTCCCGACCGGTCCGGACCGGTTTGCGCCGGTTCCGACCGGTCCGGACCGGTTTGTGCCGGTCGTTACCGGTCCGGACCAGTCCGGACCGGTTTGCGCCGGTCGTTACCGGTCCGGACCGGTTCTGAGCGGTCGTTACCGGTCCGGACCGGTTTGCGCCGGTCCCGACCGGTCCGGACCGGTTTGCGCCGGTCGTTACCGGTCCGGACCGGTCTGGACCGGTTCTGAGCGGTCGTTACCGGTCCGGACCGGTTTGCGCCGGTTCCGACCGGTCCGGACCGGTTTGCGCCGGTCGTTACCGGTCCGGACCGGTCCGGACCGGTTCTGAGCGGTCGTTACCGGTCCGGACCGGTTTGCGCCGGTCCCGACCGGTCCGGACCGGTTTGCGCCGGTCGTTACCGGTCCGGACCGGTTCTGAGCGGTCGTTACCGGTCCGGACCGGTTTGCGCCGGTCGTGACCGGTCCGGACCGGTTTGCGCCGGTTCCGACCGGTCCGGACCGGTTTTCGCCGGTCGTGACCGGTCCGGACCGGTTTGCGCCGGTTCCGACCGGTCCGGACCGGTTTGCGCCAGTCGTTACCGGTCCGGACCGCTCCGGACCGGTTCTGAGCGGTCGTTACCGGTCCGGACCGGTTTGCGCCGGTTCCGACCGGTCCGGACCAGTTTGCGCCGGTCGTTACCGGTCCGGACCTCTCCGGACCGGTTCTGAGCGGTCGTTCCCGGTCCGGACCGGTTTGCGGCGGACCCGACCGGACCGGACCGGTTTTGAGCGGTCGTTCGCGGTCCGGACCGGTTTGCGCCGGTTCCGACCGGTCCGGACCGGTTTGCGCCGGTCGTGACCGGTCCGGACCGGTCCGGACCGGTTCTGAGCGGTCGTTACCGGTCCGGACCGGTTTGCGCCGGTCGTTACCGGTCCGGACCGGTCTGGACCGGTTCTGAGCGGTCGTTACCGGTCCGGACCGGTTTGCGCCGGTTCCGACCGGTCCGGACCGGTTTGCGCCGGTCGTTACCGGTCCGGACCGGTCCGGACCGGTTCTGAGCGGTCGTTACCGGTCCGGACCGGTTTGCGCCGGTCCCGACCGGTCCGGACCGGTTTGCGCCGGTCGTTACCGGTCCGGACCGGTTCTGAGCGGTCGTTACCGGTCCGGACCGGTTTGCGCCGGTCGTGACCGGTCCGGACCGGTTTGCGCCGGTTCCGACCGGTCCGGACCGGTTTTCGCCGGTCGTGACCGGTCCGGACCGGTTTGCGCCGGTCCGACCGGTCCGGACCGGTTTGCGCCAGTCGTTACCGGTCCGGACCGCTCCGGACCGGTTCTGAGCGGTCGTTACCGGTCCGGACCGGTTTGCGCCGGTTCCGACCGGTCCGGACCAGTTTGCGCCGGTCGTTACCGGTCCGGACCTCTCCGGACCGGTTCTGAGCGGTCGTTCCCGGTCCGGACCGGTTTGCGGCGGACCCGACCGGACCGGACCGGTTTTGAGCGGTCGTTCGCGGTCCGGACCGGTTTGCGCCGGTTCCGACCGGTCCGGACCGGTTTGCGCCGGTCGTGACCGGTCCGGACCGGTCCGGACCGGTTCTGAGCGGTCGTTACCGGTCCGGACCGGTTTGCGCCGGTCGTTACCGGTCCGGACCGGTCTGGACCGGTTCTGAGCGGTCGTTACCGGTCCGGACCGGTTTGCGCCGGTTCCGACCGGTCCGGACCGGTTTGCGCCGGTCGTTACCGGTCCGGACCGGTCCGGACCGGTTCTGAGCGGTCGTTACCGGTCCGGACCGGTTTGCTCCGGTCCCGACCGGTCCGGACCGGTTTGCGCCGGTCGTTACCGGTCCGGACCGGTTTTCGCCGGTCGTGACCGGTCCGGACCGGTTCTGAGCGGTCGTTACCGGTCCGGACCGGTTTGCGCCGGTTCCGACCGGTCCGGACCGGTTTTCGCCGGTCGTGACCGGTCCGGACCGGTTTGCGCCGGTCGTTACCGGTCCGGACCGGTCTGGACCGGTTCTGAGCGGTCGTTACCGGTCCGGACCGGTTTGCGCCGGTCCCGACCGGTCCGGACCGGTTTGCTCCGTTTCCGACCGGTCCGGACCGGTTTGCGCCGGTCGTTACCGGTCCGGACCAGTCCGGACCGGTTTGCGCCGGTCGTTACCGGTCCGGACCGGTCCGGACCGGTTCTGAGCGGTCGTTACCGGTCCGGACCGGTTTGCGCCGGTCCCGACCGGTCCGGACCGGTTTGCGCCGGTCGTTACCGGTCCGGACCGGTCTGGACCGGTTCTGAGCGGTCGTTACCGGTCCGGACCGGTTTGCGCCGGTCCCGACCGGTCCGTACCGTTTTGCGCCGGTCGTTACCGGTCCGGACCGGTCCGGACCAGTTTGCGCCGGTTCCGACCGTTCCGGACCGGTTTGCGCCGGTTCCGACCCGTCCGGACCGGTTTGCGCCAGTCGTTACCGGTCCGGACCGCTCCGGACCGGTTCTGAGCGGTCGTTCGCGGTCCGGACCGGTTTGCGCCGGTCCCGACCGGTCCGGACCGGTTTGCGCCGGTTCCGACCCGTCCGGACCGGTTTGCGCCAGTCGTTACCGGTCCGGACCGCTCCGGACCGGTTCTGAGCGGTCGTTACCGGTCCGGACCGGTCTGCGCCGGTTCCGACCGGTCCGGACCGGTTTGCGCCGGTCGTGACCGGTCCGGACCGGTTTGCGCCGGTCCCGACCGGTCCGGACCGGTTTGCGCCGGTTCCGACCGGTCCGGACCGGTTTGTGCCGGTCGTTACCGGTCCGGACCAGTCCGGACCGGTTTGCGCCGGTCGTTACCGGTCCGGACCGGTTCTGAGCGGTCGTTACCGGTCCGGACCGGTTTGCGCCGGTCCCGACCGGTCCGGACCGGTTTGCGCCGGTCGTTACCGGTCCGGACCGGTCTGGACCGGTTCTGAGCGGTCGTTACCGGTCCGGACCGGTTTGCGCCGGTTCCGACCGGTCCGGACCGGTTTGCGCCGGTCGTTACCGGTCCGGACCGGTCCGGACCGGTTCTGAGCGGTCGTTACCGGTCCGGACCGGTTTGCGCCGGTCCCGACCGGTCCGGACCGGTTTGCGCCGGTCGTTACCGGTCCGGACCGGTCCGGACCGGTTCTGAGCGGTCGTTACCGGTCCGGACCGGTTTGCGCCGGTCCCGACCGGTCCGGACCGGTTTGCGCCGGTCGTTACCGGTCCGGACCGGTCCGGACCGGTTCTGAGCGGTCGTTACCGGTCCGGACCGGTTTGCGCCGGTCCCGACCGGTCCGGACCGGTTTGCGCCGGTCGTTACCGGTCCGGACCGGTTCTGAGCGGTCGTTACCGGTCCGGACCGGTTTGCGCCGGTCGTGACCGGTCCGGACCGGTTTGCGCCGGTTCCGACCGGTCCGGACCGGTTTTCGCCGGTCGTGACCGGTCCGGACCGGTTTGCGCCGGTTCCGACCGGTCCGGACCGGTTTGCGCCAGTCGTTACCGGTCCGGACCGCTCCGGACCGGTTCTGAGCGGTTGTTACCGGTCCGGACCGGTTTGCGCCGGTCCCGACCGGTCCGGACCGGTTTGCGCCGGTTCCGACCCGTCCGGACCGGTTTGCGCCAGTCGTTACCGGTCCGGACCGCTCCGGACCGGTTCTGAGCGGTCGTTACCGGTCCGGACCGGTCTGCGCCGGTTCCGACCGGTCCGGACCGGTTTGCGCCGGTCGTGACCGGTCCGGACCGGTTTGCGCCGGTCCCGACCGGTCCGGACCGGTTTGCGCCGGTTCCGACCGGTCCGGACCGGTTTGTGCCGGTCGTTACCGGTCCGGACCAGTCCGGACCGGTTTGCGCCGGTCGTTACCGGTCCGGACCGGTTCTGAGCGGTCGTTACCGGTCCGGACCGGTTTGCGCCGGTCCCGACCGGTCCGGACCGGTTTGCGCCGGTCGTTACCGGTCCGGACCGGTCTGGACCGGTTCTGAGCGGTCGTTACCGGTCCGGACCGGTTTGCGCCGGTTCCGACCGGTCCGGACCGGTTTGCGCCGGTCGTTACCGGTCCGGACCGGTCCGGACCGGTTCTGAGCGGTCGTTACCGGTCCGGACCGGTTTGCGCCGGTCCCGACCGGTCCGGACCGGTTTGCGCCGGTCGTTACCGGTCCGGACCGGTTCTGAGCGGTCGTTACCGGTCCGGACCGGTTTGCGCCGGTCGTGACCGGTCCGGACCGGTTTGCGCCGGTTCCGACCGGTCCGGACCGGTTTTCGCCGGTCGTGACCGGTCCGGACCGGTTTGCGCCGGTTCCGACCGGTCCGGACCGGTTTGCGCCAGTCGTTACCGGTCCGGACCGCTCCGGACCGGTTCTGAGCGGTCGTTACCGGTCCGGACCGGTTTGCGCCGGTCCCGACCGGTCCGGACCGGTTTGCGCCGGTTCCGACCCGTCCGGACCGGTTTGCGCCAGTCGTTACCGGTCCGGACCGCTCCGGACCGGTTCTGAGCGATCGTTCCCGGTCCGGACCGGTTTGCGCCGGTTCCGACCGGTCCGGACCGGTTTGCGCCGGTCGTTACCGGTCCGGACCAGTCCGGACCGTTTTGCGCCGGTCGTTACCGGTCCGGACCGGTTTGCGCCGGTTCCGACCGGTCCGGACCGGTTTGCGCCGGTTCCGACCGGTCCGGACCAGTTTGCGCCGGTCGTTACCGGTCCGGACCGGTCCGGACCGGTTCTGAGCGGTCGTTACCGGTCCGGACCGGTTTGCGCCGGTTCCGACCGGTCCGGACCAGTTTGCGCCGGTCGTTACCGGTCCGGACCTCTCCGGACCGGTTCTGAGCGGTCGTTCCCGGTCCGGACCGGTTTGCGCCGGTCGTAACCGGTCCGGACCGGTTTTGAGCGGTTGTTCGCGGTCCGGACCGGTTTGCGCCGGTTCCGACCGGTCCGGACCGGTTTGCGCCGGTCGTGACCGGTCCGGACCGGTTTGCGCCGGTCGTTACCGGTCCGGACCGGTCCGGACCGGTTCTGAGCGGTCGTTACCGGTCCGGACCGGTTTGCGCCGGTCCCGACCGGTCCGGACCGGTTTGCGCCGGTCGTTACCGGTCCGGACCGGTCCGGACCGGTTCTGAGCGGTCGTTACCGGTCCGGACCGGTTTGCGCCGGTCCCGACCGGTCCGGACCGGTTTGCGCCGGTCGTTACCGGTCCGGACCGGTTCTGAGCGGTCGTTACCGGTCCGGACCGGTTTGCGCCGGTCGTGACCGGTCCGGACCGGTTTGCGCCGGTTCCGACCGGTCCGGACCGGTTTTCGCCGGTCGTGACCGGTCCGGACCGGTTTGCGCCGGTTCCGACCGGTCCGGACCGGTTTGCGCCAGTCGTTACCGGTCCGGACCGCTCCGGACCGGTTCTGAGCGGTCGTTACCGGTCCGGACCGGTTTGCGCCGGTCCCGACCGGTCCGGACCGGTTTGCGCCGGTTCCGACCCGTCCGGACCGGTTTGCGCCAGTCGTTACCGGTCCGGACCGCTCCGGACCGGTTCTGAGCGGTCGTTCCCGGTCCGGACCGGTTTGCGCCGGTTCCGACCGGTCCGGACCGGTTTGCGCCGGTCGTTACCGGTCCGGACCAGTCCGGACCGTTTTGCGCCGGTCGTTACCGGTCCGGACCGGTTTGCGCCGGTCGTTACCGGTCCAGACCTCTCCGGACCGGTTCTGAGCGGTCGTTCCCGGTCCGGACCGGTTTGCGCCGGTCGTAACCGGTCCGGACCGGTTTTGAGCGGTCGTTCGCGGTCCGGACCGGTTTGCGCCGGTTCCGACCGGTCCGGACCGGTTTGCGCCGGTCGTGACCGGTCCGGACCGGTTTGCGCCGGTCGTTACCGGTCCGGACCGGTTCTGAGCGGTCGTTACCGGTCCGGACCGGTTTGCGCCGGTCCCGACCGGTCCGGACCGGTTTGCGCCGGTCGTTACCGGTCCGGACCGGTCCGGACCGGTTTGCGCCGGTCCCGACCGGTCCGGACCGGTTTGCGCCGGTTCCGACCCGTCCGGACCGGTTTGCGCCAGTCGTTACCGGTCCGGACCGCTCCGGACCGGTTCTGAGCGGTCGTTCCCGGTCCGGACCGGTTTGCGCCGGTTCCGACCGGTCCGGACCGGTTTGCGCCGGTCGTTACCGGTCCGGACCAGTCCGGACCGTTTTGCGCCGGTCGTTACCGGTCCGGACCGGTTTGCGCCGGTCGTTACCGGTCCAGACCTCTCCGGACCGGTTCTGAGCGGTCGTTCCCGGTCCGGACCGGTTTGCGCCGGTCGTAACCGGTCCGGACCGGTTTTGAGCGGTCGTTCGCGGTCCGGACCGGTTTGCGCCGGTTCCGACCGGTCCGGACCGGTTTGCGCCGGTCGTGACCGGTCCGGACCGGTTTGCGCCGGTCGTTACCGGTCCGGACCGGTTCTGAGCGGTCGTTACCGGTCCGGACCGGTTTGCGCCGGTCCCGACCGGTCCGGACCGGTTTGCGCCGGTCGTTACCGGTCCGGACCGGTCCGGACCGGTTTGCGCCGGTTCCGACCGGTCCGGACCGGTTTGCGCCGGTCGTTACCGGTCCGGACCGGTCCGGACCGGTTCTGAGCGGTCGTTACCGGTCCGGACCGGTTTGCACCGGTCCCGACCGGTCCGGACCGGTTTGCGCCGGTCGTTACCGGTCCGGACCGGTTTGCGCCGGTCGTTACCGGTCCGGACCGGTCTGGACCGGTTCTGAGCGGTCGTTACCGGTCCGGACCGGTTTGCGCCGGTTCCGACCGGTCCGGACCGGTTTGCGCCGGTCGTTACCGGTCCGGACCGGTCCGGACCGGTTCTGAGCGGTCGTTACCGGTCCGGACCGGTTTGCGCCGGTCCCGACCGGTCCGGACCGGTTTGCGCCGGTTCCGACCCGTCCGGACCGGTTTGCGCCAGTCGTTACCGGTCCGGACCGCTCCGGACCGGTTCTGAGTGGTCGTTCCCGGTCCGGACCGGTTTGCGCCGGTTCCGACCGGTCCGGACCGGTTTGCGCCGGTCGTTACCGGTCCGGACCAGTCCGGACCGTTTTGCGCCGGTCGTTACCGGTCCGGACCGGTTTGCGCCGGTCGTTACCGGTCCAGACCTCTCCGGACCGGTTCTGAGCGGTCGTTCCCGGTCCGGACCGGTTTGCGCCGGTCGTAACCGGTCCGGACCGGTTTTGAGCGGTCGTTCGCGGTCCGGACCGGTTTGCGCCGGTTCCGACCGGTCCGGACCGGTTTGCGCCGGTCGTGACCGGTCCGGACCGGTTTGCGCCGGTCGTTACCGGTCCGGACCGGTTCTGAGCGGTCGTTACCGGTCCGGACCGGTTTGCGCCGGTCCCGACCGGTCCGGACCGGTTTGCGCCGGTCGTTACCGGTCCGGACCGGTCCGGACCGGTTTGCGCCGGTTCCGACCGGTCCGGACCGGTTTGCGCCGGTCGTTACCGGTCCGGACCGGTCCGGACCGGTTCTGAGCGGTCGTTACCGGTCCGGACCGGTTTGCACCGGTCCCGACCGGTCCGGACCGGTTTGCGCCGGTCGTTACCGGTCCGGACCGGTTTTCGCCGGTCGTGACCGGTCCGGACCGGTTCTGAGCGGTCGTTACCGGTCCGGACCGGTTTGCACCGGTCCCGACCGGTCCGGACCGGTTTGCGCCGGTCGTGACCGGTCCGGACCGGTTTGCGCCGGTTCCGACCGGTCCGGACCGGTTTTCGCCGGTCGTGACCGGTCCGGAGCGGTTTGCGCCGGTCGTTACCGGTCCGGACCGGTCTGGACCGGTTCTGAGCGGTCGTTACCGGTCCGGACCGGTTTGCGCCAGTCCCGACCGGTCCGGACCGGTTTGCGCCGGTTCCGACCGGTCCGGACCGGTTTGCGCCAGTCGTTACCGGTCCGGACCGCTCCGGACCGGTTCTGAGCGGTCGTTCCCGGTCCGGACCGGTTTGCGCCGGTTCCGACCGGTCCGGACCGGTTTGCGCCGGTCGTTACCGGTCCGGACCAGTCCGGACCGGTTTGCGCCGGTCGTTACCGGTCCGGACCGGTTTGCGCCGGTCCCGACCGGTCCGTACCGTTTTGCGCCGGTCGTTACCGGTCCGGACCGGTCCGGACCAGTTTGCGCCGGTTCCGACCGGTCCGGACCGTTTTGCGCCGGTCGTTACCGGTCCGGACCGGTTTGCGCCGGTCGTGACCGCTCCGGACCGGTTTGCGCCGGTTCCGACCGGTCCGGACCGGTTTTCGCTGGTCGTGACCGGTCCTGACCGGTTTGCGCCGGTCGTTACCGGTCCGTACCGGTTTGCGCCGGTCGTTACCTGTCCGGACCGGTCCGGACCAGTTTGCGCCGGTTCCGACCGGTCCGTAGCGGTTTGCGCCGGTCGTTACCGGTCCGGACCGGTCCGGACCGGTTTGCGCCGGTCGTTACCGGTCCGGACCGGTTTTCGCCGGTCGTGACCGGTCCGGACCGCTCCGGACCGGTTCTGAGCGGTCGTTCGCGGTCCGGACCGGTTTGCGCCGGTTCCGACCGGTCCGGACCGGTTTGCGCCGGTTCCGACCGGTCCGGACCGGTTTGCGCCGGTTCCGACCGGTCCGGACCAGTTTGCGCCGGTCGTTACCGGTCCGGACCGGTCCGGACCGGTTTGCGCCGGTCGTGACCGCTCCGGACCGGTTTGCGCCGGTCCCGACCGGTCCGGACCGGTTTGCGCCGGTCGTTACCGGTCCGGACCGGTTCTGAGCGGTCGTTACCGGTCCAGACCGGTTTTCGCCGGTTCCGACCGGTCCGGACCGGTTTGCGCCGGTCGTGACCGGTCCGGACCGGTCTGGACCGGTTCTGAGCGGTCGTTCTCGGTCCGGACCGGTTTGCGCCGGTTCCAACTGGTCCGGACCGGTTTGCGCCGGTTCCGACCGGTCCGGACCGGTTCTGAGCGGTCGTTCCCGGTCCGGACCGGTTTGCGCCGGTTCCGACCGGTCCGGACCAGTTTGCGCCGGTCGTTACCGGTCCGGACCGGTTTTGAGCGGTCGTTCGCGGTCCGGACCGGTTTGCGCCGGTCCCGACCGGTCCGGACCGGTTTGCGCCGGTCGTTACCGGTCCGGACCGGTCCGGACCGGTTCTGAGCGGTCGTTACCGGTCCGGACCGGTTTGCGCCGGTCCCGACCGGTCCGGACCGGTTTGCGCCGGTCGTTACCGGTCCGGACCGGTCCGGACCAGTTTGCGCCGGTTCCGACCGGTCCGGACCGGTTTGCGCCGATCGTTACCGGTCCGAAGCGGTCCGGACCGGTTCTCAGCGGTCGTTACCGGTCCGGACCGGTTTGCGCCGGTTCCGACCGCTCCGGACCGGTTCTGAGCGGTCGTTCTCGGTCCGGACCGGTTTGCGCCGATTCCGACTGGTCCGGACCGGTTTGCGCCGGTTCCGACCGGTCCGGACCGGTTCTGAGCGGTCGTTCCCGGTCCGGACCGGTTTGCGCCGGTTCCGACCGGTCCGGACCAGTTTGCGCCGGTCGTTACCGGTCCGGACCGGTTTGCGCCGGTCGTTACCGGTCCGGACCGGTCCGGACCGGTTTGCGCCGGTCGTTGCCGGTCCGGACCGGTTCTGAGCGGTCGTTACCGGTCCGGACCGGTTTGCGCCGGTTCCGACCGGTCCGGACCGGTTTGCGCCGGTTCCGACCGGTCCGGACCGGTTTGCGCCGGTCGTTACCGGTCCGGACCGGTCCGGACCGGTTTGCGCCGGTCGTTACCCGTCCGGACCGGTCCGGACCGGTTCTGAGCGGTCGTTACCGGTCCGGACCGGTTTGCGACGGTTCCGACCGGTCCGGACCGGTTTGCGCTGGTTCCGACCGGTCCGGACCGGTTTGCGCCGGTCGTTACCGGTCCTGACCGGTTTGCGCCGGTCCCGACCGGTCCGGACCGGTTTGCGCCGGTCGTTACCGGTCTGGACCGCTCCGGACCGGTTCTGAGCGGTCGTTACCGGTCCGGACCAGTTTGCGCCGGTTCCGACCGGTCCGGACCGGTTTGCGCCGGTCGTTACCGGTCCGGACCGGTTTGCGCCAGTTCCGACCGGTCCGGACCGGTTTGCGCCGGTCGTTACCGGTCCTGACCGGTTTGCGCCGGTTCCGACCGGTCCGGACCGGTTTGCGCCGGTCGTGACCGGTCCGGACCGGTTTGCGCAGGTCGTGACCGGTCCGGACCGCTCCGGTCCGGTTCTGAGCGGTCGTTCCCGGTCCGGACCGGTTTGCGCCGGTTCCGACCGGTCCGGACCGGTTTGCGCCGGTCGTGACCGCTCCGGACCAGTTTGCGCCGGTCCCGACCGGTCCGGACCGGTTTGCGCCGGTCGTTACCAGTCCGGACCGATTTTCGCCGGTCGTGACCGGTCCGGACCGGTTTGCGCCGGTCGTTACCGGTCCGGACCGGTCCGGACCGGTTTGCGCCGGTCGTTACCGGTCCGGACCGGTCCGGACCGGTTCTGAGCGGTCGTTACCGGTCCGGACCAGTTTGCGCCGGTTCCGACCGGTCCGGACTGGTTTGCGCCGGTTCCGACCGGTCCAGACCGGTTTGCGCCGGTCGTGACCGGTCCGGACCGGTCTGGACCGGTTCTGAGCGGTCGTTACCGGTCCGGACCGGTTTGCGCTGGTCGTGACCGGTCTAGACCGCTCCGGACCGGTTCTGAGCGGTCGTTACCGGTTCGGACCGGTTTGCGCCGGTTCCGACCGGTCCGGACCGGTTTTCGCCCGTCGTGACCTGTCCGGACCGGTTTGCGCCGGTCGTTACCGGTCCGGACCGCTCCGGACCGGTTCTGAGCGGTCGTTACCGGTCCGGACCAGTTTGCGCCGGTTCCGACCGGTCCGGACTGGTTTGCGCCGGTTCCGACCGGTCCAGACCGGTTTGCGCCGGTCGTGACCAGTCCGGACCGGTCTAGACCGGTTCTGAGCGGTCGTGACCGGTCCGGACCGGTTTGCGCCGGTTCCGACCGGTCCGGACCGGTTTTCGCTGGTCGTGACCGGTCCTGACCGGTTTGCGCCGGTCGTTACCGGTCCGTACCGGTTTGCGCCGGTCGTTACCGGTCCGGACCGGTCCGGACCAGTTTGCGCCGGTTCCGACCGGTCCGTAGCGGTTTGCGCCGGTCGTTACCGGTCCGGACCGGTCCGGACCGGTTTGCGCCGGTCGTTACCGGTCCGGACCGGTTTTCGCCGGTCGTGACCGGTCCGGACCGCTCCGGACCGGTTCTGAGCGGTCGTTCGCGGTCCGGACCGGTTTGCGCCGGTTCCGACCGGTCCGGACCGGTTTGCGCCGGTTCCGACCGGTCCGGACCGGTTTGCGCCGGTTCCGACCGGTCCGGACCAGTTTGCGCCGGTCGTGACCGGTCCGGACCGGTCTGGACCGGTTTGCGCCGGTCGTGACCGCTCCGGACCGGTTTGCGCCGGTCCCGACCGGTCCGGACCGGTTTGCGCCGGTCGTTACCGGTCCGGACCGGTTCTGAGCGGTCGTTACCGGTCCAGACCGGTTTTCGCCGGTTCCGACCGGTCCGGACCGGTTTGCGCCGGTCGTGACCGGTCCGGACCGGTCTGGACCGGTTCTGAGCGGTCGTTCTCGGTCCGGACCGGTTTGCGCCGGTTCCGACTGGTCCGGACCGGTTTGCGCCGGTTCCGACCGGTCCGGACCGGTTCTGAGCGGTCGTTCCCGGTCCGGACCGGTTTGCGCCGGTTCCGACCGGTCCGGACCGGTTTGCGCCGGTCGTTGCCGGTCCGGACCGGTTCTGAGCGGTCGTTACCGGTCCGGACCGGTTTGCGCCGGTTCCGACCGGTCCGGACCGGTTTGCGCCGGTTCCGTCCGGTCCGGACCGGTTTGCGCCGGTCGTTACCGGTCCGGACCGGTCCGGACCGGTTTGCGCCGGTCGTTACCCGTCCGGACCGGTCCGGACCGGTTCTGAGCGGTCGTTACCGGTCCGGACCGGTTTGCGACGGTTCCGACCGGTCCGGACCGGTTTGCGCTGCTTCCGACCGGTCCGGACCAGTTTGCGCCGGTCGTTACCGGTCCGGACCGGTCCGGACCGGTTTGCGCCGGTCGTTACCGGTCCGGACCGCTCCGGACCGGTTCTGAGCGGTCGTTACCGGTCCGGACCGGTTCGCGCCGGTCGTGACCGGTCCGGACCGGTTTGCGCCGGTCGTGACCGGTCCGGACCGCTCCGGTCCGGTTCTGAGCGGTCGTTCCCGGTCCGGACCGGTCCGGACCGGTTCTGAGCGGTCGTTACCGGTCTGGACCGGTTTGCGCCGATTCCGACCGGTCCGGACCGGTTTGCGCCGATCGTTACCGGTCCGAACCGGTCCGGACCGGTTCTGAGCGGTCGTTACCGGTCCGGACCGGTTTTCGCCGGTCGTGACCGGTCCGGACCGGTTTGCGCCGGTCGTTACCGGTCCGGACCGGTCCGGACCGGTTTGCGCCGGTCGTTACCGGTACGGACCGGTCCGGACCGGTTCTGAGCGGTCGTTACCGGTCCGGACCGGTTTGCGCCGATTCCGACCGGTCCGGACCGGTTTGCGCCGATCGTTACCGGTCCGAACCGGTCCGGACCGGTTCTCAGCGGTCGTTACCGGTCCGGACCGGTTTGCGCCGGTTCCGACCGCTCCGGACCGGTTCTGAGCGGTCGTTCTCGGTCCGGACCGGTTTGCGCCGATTCCGACTGGTCCGGACCGGTTTGCGCCGGTTCCGACCGGTCCGGACCGGTTCTGAGCGGTCGTTCCCGGTCCGGACCGGTTTGCGCCGGTTCCGACCGGTCCGGACCAGTTTGCGCCGGTCGTTACCGGTCCGGACCGGTTTGCGCCGGTCGTTACCGGTCCGGACCGGTCCGGACCGGTTTGCGCCGGTCGTTGCCGGTCCGGACCGGTTCTGAGCGGTCGTTACCGGTCCGGACCGGTTTGCGCCGGTTCCGACCGGTCCGGACCGGTTTGCGCCGGTTCCGACCGGTCCGGACCGGTTTGCGCCGGTCGTTACCGGTCCTGACCGGTTTGCGCCGGTCCCGACCGGTCCGGACCGGTTTGCGCCGGTCGTTACCGGTCTGGACCGCTCCGGACCGGTTCTGAGCGGTCGTTACCGGTCCGGACCAGTTTGCGCCGGTTCCGACCGGTCCGGACTGGTTTGCGCCGGTTCCGACCGGTCCAGACCGGTTTGCGCCGGTCGTGACCGGTCCGGACCGGTTTGCGCCAGTTCCGACCGGTCCGGACCGGTTTGCGCCGGTCGTTACCGGTCCTGACCGGTTTGCGCCGGTTCCGACCGGTCCGGACCGGTTTGCGCCGGTCGTGACCGGTCCGGACCGGTTTGCGCAGGTCGTGACCGGTCCGGACCGCTCCGGTCCGGTTCTGAGCGGTCGTTCCCGGTCCGGACCGGTTTGCGCCGGTTCCGACCGGTCCGGACCGGTTTGCGCCGGTCGTGACCGCTCCGGACCAGTTTGCGCCGGTCCCGACCGGTCCGGACCGGTTTGCGCCGGTCGTTACCAGTCCGGACCGATTTTCGCCGGTCGTGACCGGTCCGGACCGGTTTGCGCCGGTCGTTACCGGTCCGGACCGGTCCGGACCGGTTTGCGCCGGTCGTTACCGGTCCGGACCGGTCCGGACCGGTTCTGAGCGGTCGTTACCGGTCCGGACCGGTTTGCGCCGGTCGTTACCGGTCTGGACCGGTCCGGACCGGTTCTGAGCGGTCGTTACCGGTCCGGACCAGTTTGCGCCGGTTCCGACCGGTCCGGACTGGTTTGCGCCGGTTCCGACCGGTCCAGACCGGTTTGCGCCGGTCGTGACCGGTCCGGACCGGTCTGGACCGGTTCTGAGCGGTCGTTACCGGTCCGGACCGGTTTGCGCCGGTCGTGACCGGTCTAGACCGCTCCGGACCGGTTCTGAGCGGTCGTTACCGGTTCGGACCGGTTTGCGCCGGTTCCGACCGGTCCGGACTGGTTTGCGCCGGTTCCGACCGGTCCAGACCGGTTTGCGCCGGTCGTGACCAGTCCGGACCGGTCTAGACCGGTTCTGAGCGGTCGTGACCGGTCCGGACCGGTTTGCGCCGGTTCCGACCGGTCCGGACCGGTTTGCGCCGGTTGTGACCGGTCCGGACCGGTTTGCGCCGGTTCCGACCGGTCCGGACCGGTTTGCGCCGGTCGTTACCGGTACGGACCGGTCCGGACCGGTTCTGAGCGGTCGTTACCGGTCCGGACCGGTCCGGACCGGTTCTGAGCGGTCGTTACCGGTCCGGACCGGTTTGCGCTGCGTCCGACCGTTCCGGACCAGTTTGCGCCGGTCGTTACCGGTACGGACCGGTCCGGACCGGTTCCGAGCGGTCGTTACCGGTCCGGACCGGTTTGCGCCGGTTCCGACCGGTCCGGACCGGTTTGCGCCGGTTCCGACCGGTCCGGACCAGTTTGCGCCGGTCGTTACCGGTCCGGACCGGTCCGGACCGGTTCTGAGCGGTCGTTACCGGTCCGGACTGGTTTGCGCCGGTCCCGACCGGTCCGGACCGGTTTGCGCCGGTCGTTACCGGTCCGGACCGGTCCGGACCGGTTCTGAGCGGTCGTTACCGGTCCGGACCGGTCCGGACCGGTTCTGAGCGGTCGTTACCGGTCCGGACCGGTTTGCGCCGATTCCGACCGGTCCGGACCGGTTTGCGCCGATCGTTACCGGTCCGAACCGGTCCGGACCGGTTCTCAGCGGTCGTTACCGGTCCGGACCGGTTTGCGCCGGTTCCGACCGCTCCGGACCGGTTCTGAGCGGTCGTTCTCGGTCCGGACCGGTTTGCGCCGATTCCGACTGGTCCGGACCGGTTTGCGCCGGTTCCGACCGGTCCGGACCGGTTCTGAGCGGTCGTTCCCGGTCCGGACCGGTTTGCGCCGGTTCCGACCGGTCCGGACCAGTTTGCGCCGGTCGTTACCGGTCCGGACCGGTTTGCGCCGGTCGTTACCGGTCCGGACCGGTCCGGACCGGTTTGCGCCGGTCGTTGCCGGTCCGGACCGGTTCTGAGCGGTCGTTACCGGTCCGGACCGGTTTGCGCCGGTTCCGACCGGTCCGGACCGGTTTGCGCCGGTTCCGACCGGTCCGGACCGGTTTGCGCCGGTCGTTACCGGTCCTGACCGGTTTGCGCCGGTCCCGACCGGTCCGGACCGGTTTGCGCCGGTCGTTACCGGTCTGGACCGCTCCGGACCGGTTCTGAGCGGTCGTTACCGGTCCGGACCAGTTTGCGCCGGTTCCGACCGGTCCGGACTGGTTTGCGCCGGTTCCGACCGGTCCAGACCGGTTTGCGCCGGTCGTGACCGGTCCGGACCGGTTTGCGCCAGTTCCGACCGGTCCGGACCGGTTTGCGCCGGTCGTTACCGGTCCTGACCGGTTTGCGCCGGTTCCGACCGGTCCGGACCGGTTTGCGCCGGTCGTGACCGGTCCGGACCGGTTTGCGCAGGTCGTGACCGGTCCGGACCGCTCCGGTCCGGTTCTGAGCGGTCGTTCCCGGTCCGGACCGGTTTGCGCCGGTTCCGACCGGTCCGGACCGGTTTGCGCCGGTCGTGACCGCTCCGGACCAGTTTGCGCCGGTCCCGACCGGTCCGGACCGGTTTGCGCCGGTCGTTACCAGTCCGGACCGATTTTCGCCGGTCGTGACCGGTCCGGACCGGTTTGCGCCGGTCGTTACCGGTCCGGACCGGTCCGGACCGGTTTGCGCCGGTCGTTACCGGTCCGGACCGGTCCGGACCGGTTCTGAGCGGTCGTTACCGGTCCGGACCGGTTTGCGCCGGTCGTTACCGGTCTGGACCGGTCCGGACCGGTTCTGAGCGGTCGTTACCGGTCCGGACCAGTTTGCGCCGGTTCCGACCGGTCCGGACTGGTTTGCGCCGGTTCCGACCGGTCCAGACCGGTTTGCGCCGGTCGTGACCGGTCCGGACCGGTCTGGACCGGTTCTGAGCGGTCGTTACCGGTCCGGACCGGTTTGCGCCGGTCGTGACCGGTCTAGACCGCTCCGGACCGGTTCTGAGCGGTCGTTACCGGTTCGGACCGGTTTGCGCCGGTTCCGACCGGTCCGGACCGGTTTTTGCCCGTCGTGACCTGTCCGGACCGGTTTGCGCCGGTCGTTACCGGTCCGGACCGCTCCGGACCGGTTCTGAGCGGTCGTTACCGGTCCGGACCAGTTTGCGCCGGTTCCGACCGGTCCGGACTGGTTTGCGCCGGTTCCGACCGGTCCAGACCGGTTTGCGCCGGTCGTGACCAGTCCGGACCGGTCTAGACCGGTTCTGAGCGGTCGTGACCGGTCCGGACCGGTTTGCGCCGGTTCCGACCGGTCCGGACCGGTTTTCGCTGGTCGTGACCGGTCCTGACCGGTTTGCGCCGGTCGTTACCGGTCCGTACCGGTTTGCGCCGGTCGTTACCGGTCCGGACCGGTCCGGACCAGTTTGCGCCGGTTCCGACCAGTCCGTAGCGGTTTGCGCCGGTCGTTACCGGTCCGGACCTGTCCGGACCGGTTTGCGCCGGTCGTTACCGGTCCGGACCGGTTTTCGCCGGTCGTGACCGGTCCGGACCGCTCCGGACCGGTTCTGAGCGGTCGTTCGCGGTCCGGACCGGTTTGCGCCGGTTCCGACCGGTCCGGACCGGTTTGCGCCGGTTCCGACCGGTCCGGACCGGTTTGCGCCGGTTCCGACCGGTCCGGACCAGTTTGCGCCGGTCGTTACCGGTCCGGACCGGTCCGGACCGGTTTGCGCCGGTCGTGACCGCTCCGGACCGGTTTGCGCCGGTCCCGACCGGTCCGGACCAGTTTGCGCCGGTCGTTACCGGTCCGGACCGGTTCTGAGCGGTCGTTACCGGTCCAGACCGGTTTTCGCCGGTTCCGACCGGTCCGGACCGGTTTGCGCCGGTCGTGACCGGTCCGGACCGGTCTGGACCGGTTCTGAGCGGTCGTTCTCGGTCCGGACCGGTTTGCGCCGGTTCCGACTGGTCCGGACCGGTTTGCGCCGGTTCCGACCGGTCCGGACCGGTTCTGAGCGGTCGTTCCCGGTCCGGACCGGTTTGCGCCGGTTCCGACCGGTCCGGACCAGTTTGCGCCGGTCGTTACCGGTCCGGACCGGTCCGGACCGGTTTGCGCCGGTCGTTGCCGGTCCGGACCGGTTCTGAGCGGTCGTTCCCGGTCCGGACCGGTTTGCGCCGGTTCCGTCCGGTCCGGACCGGTTTGCGCCGGTCGTTACCGGTCCGGACCGGTCCGGACCGGTTTGCGCCGGTCGTTACCCGTCCGGACCGGTCCGGACCGGTTCTGAGCGGTCGTTACCGGTCCGGACCGGTTTGCGACGGTTCCGACCGGTCCGGACCGGTTTGCGCTGCTTCCGACCGGTCCGGACCAGTTTGCGCCGGTCGTTACCGGTCCGGACCGGTCCGGACCGGTTTGCGCCGGTCGTTACCGGTCCGGACCGCTCCGGACCGGTTCTGAGCGGTCGTTACCGGTCCGGACCGGTTTGCGCCGGTCGTGACCGGTCCGGACCGGTTTGCGCCGGTCGTTACCGGTCCGGACCGGTCCGGACCGGTTTGCGCCGGTCGTTACCGGTACGGACCGGTCCGGACCGGTTCCGAGCGGTCGTTACCGGTCCGGACCGGTTTGCGCCGGTTCCGACCGGTCCGGACCGGTTTGCGCCGGTTCCGACCGGTCCGGACCAGTTTGCGCCGGTCGTTACCGGTCCGGACCGGTCCGGACCGGTTCTGAGCGGTCGTTACCGGTCCGGACCGGTCCGGACCGGTTCTGAGCGGTCGTTACCGGTCCGGACCGGTTTGCGCCGATTCCGACCGGTCCGGACCGGTTTGCGCCGATCGTTACCGGTCCGAACCGGTCCGGACCGGTTCTCAGCGGTCGTTACCGGTCCGGACCGGTTTGCGCCGGTTCCGACCGCTCCGGACCGGTTCTGAGCGGTCGTTTTCGGTCCGGACCGGTTTGCGCCGATTCCGACTGGTCCGGACCGGTTTGCGCCGGTTCCGACCGGTCCGGACCGGTTCTGAGCGGTCGTTCCCGGTCCGGACCGGTTTGCGCCGGTTCCGACCGGTCCGGACCAGTTTGCGCCGGTCGTTACCGGTCCGGACCGGTTTGCGCCGGTCGTTACCGGTCCGGACCGGTCCGGACCGGTTTGCGCCGGTCGTTGCCGGTCCGGACCGGTTCTGAGCGGTCGTTACCGGTCCGGACCGGTTTGCGCCGGTTCCGACCGGTCCGGACCGGTTTGCGCCGGTTCCGACCGGTCCGGACCGGTTTGCGCCGGTCGTTACCGGTCCGGACCGGTCCGGACCGGTTTGCGCCGGTCGTTACCCGTCCGGACCGGTCCGGACCGGTTCTGAGCGGTCGTTACCGGTCCGGACCGGTTTGCGACGGTTCCGACCGGTCCGGACCGGTTTGCGCTGGTTCCGACCGGTCCGGACCGGTTTGCGCCGGTCGTTACCGGTCCTGACCGGTTTGCGCCGGTCCCGACCGGTCCGGACCGGTTTGCGCCGGTCGTTACCGGTCTGGACCGCTCCGGACCGGTTCTGAGCGGTCGTTACCGGTCCGGACCAGTTTGCGCCGGTTCCGACCGGTCCGGACTGGTTTGCGCCGGTTCCGACCGGTCCAGACCGGTTTGCGCCGGTCGTGACCAGTCCGGACCGGTCCGGACCGGTTCTGAGCGGTCGTTACCGGTCCGGACCGGTTTACGCCGGTCCCGACCGGTCCGGACCGGTTTGCGCCGGTCGTTACCGGTCCGGACCGGTTTGCGCCAGTTCCGACCGGTCCGGACCGGTTTGCGCCGGTCGTTACTGGTCCTGACCGGTTTGCGCCGGTTCCGACCGGTCCGGACCGGTTTGCGCCGGTCGTGACCGGTCCGGACCGGTTTGCGCAGGTCGTGACCGGTCCGGACCGCTCCGGTCCGGTTCTGAGCGGTCGTTCCCGGTCCGGACCGGTTTGCGCCGGTTCCGACCGGTCCGGACCGGTTTGCGCCGGTCGTGACCGCTCCGGACCAGTTTGCGCCGGTCCCGACCGGTCCGGACCGGTTTGCGCCGGTCGTTACCAGTCCGGACCGATTTTCGCCGGTCGTGACCGGTCCGGACCGGTTTGCGCCGGTCGTTACCGGTCCGGACCGGTCCGGACCGGTTTGCGCCGGTCGTTACCGGTCCGGACCGGTCCGGACCGGTTCTGAGCGGTCGTTACCGGTCCGGACCGGTTTGCGCCGGTCGTTACCGGTCTGGACCGGTCCGGACCGGTTCTGAGCGGTCGTTACCGGTCCGGACCAGTTTGCGCCGGTTCCGACCGGTCCGGACTGGTTTGCGCCGGTTCCGACCGGTCCAGACCGGTTTGCGCCGGTCGTGACCGGTCCGGACCGGTCTGGACCGGTTCTGAGCGGTCGTTACCGGTCCGGACCGGTTTGCGCCGGTCGTGACCGGTCTAGACCGCTCCGGACCGGTTCTGAGCGGTCGTTACCGGTTCGGACCGGTTTGCGCCGGTTCCGACCGGTCCGGACCGGTTTTCGCCCGTCGTGACCTGTCCGGACCGGTTTGCGCCGGTCGTTACCGGTCCGGACCGCTCCGGACCGGTTCTGAGCGGTCGTTACCGGTCCGGACCAGTTTGCGCCGGTTCCGACCGGTCCGGACTGGTTTGCGCCGGTTCCGACCGGTCCAGACCGGTTTGCGCCGGTCGTGACCAGTCCGGACCGGTCTAGACCGGTTCTGAGCGGTCGTGACCGGTCCGGACCGGTTTGCGCCGGTTCCGACCGGTCCGGACCGGTTTGCGCCGGTCGTGACCGGTCCGGACCGGTTTGCGCCGGTTCCGACCGGTCCGGACCGGTTTGCGCCGGTCGTTACCGGTACGGACCGGTCCGGACCGGTTCTGAGCGGTCGTTACCGGTCCGGACCGGTCCGGACCGGTTCTGAGCGGTCGTTACCGGTCCGGACCGGTTTGCGCTGCGTCCGACCGTTCCGGACCAGTTTGCGCCGGTCGTTACCGGTACGGACCGGTCCGGACCGGTTCCGAGCGGTCGTTACCGGTCCGGACCGGTTTGCGCCGGTTCCGACCGGTCCGGACCGGTTTGCGCCGGTTCCGACCGGTCCGGACCAGTTTGCGCCGGTCGTTACCGGTCCGGACCGGTCCGGACCGGTTCTGAGCGGTCGTTACCGGTCCGGACCGGTCCGGACCGGTTCTGAGCGGTCGTTACCGGTCCGGACCGGTTTGCGCCGGTCCCGACCGGTCCGGACCGGTTTGCGCCGCTCGTTACCGGTCCGGACCGGTTTGCGCCAGTTCCGACCGGTCCGGACCGGTTTGCGCCGGTCGTTACCGGTCCTGACCGGTTTGCGCCGGTTCCGACCGGTCCAGACCGGTTTGCGCCGGTCGTGACCAGTCCGGACCGGTCTAGACCGGTTCTGAGCGGTCGTGACCGGTCCGGACCGGTTTGCGCCGGTTCCGACCGGTCCGGACCGGTTTGCGCCGGTCGTGACCGGTCCGGACCGGTTTGCACCGGTTCCGACCGGTCCAGACCGGTTTGCGCCGGTCGTTACCGGTCCGGAACTGTCTGGACCGGTTCTGAGCGGTCGTTACCGGTCCGGACTGGTTTGCGCCGGTCCCGACCGGTCCGGACCGGTTTGTGCCGGTCGTTACTGGTCCGGACCGGTCCGGACCGGTTTGCGCCGGTGGTTACCGGTCCGGACCGGTTCTGAGCGGTCGTTACCGGTCCGGACCGGTTTGCGCCGGTTCCGACCGGTCCGGACCGGTTTGCGCCGGTCGTTACCGGTCCGGACCGGTTTGCGCCGGTTCCGACCGGTCCGGACCGGTTTGCGCCGGTCGTGACCGCTCCGGACCGGTTTGCGCCGGTCCCGACCGGTCCGGACCGGTTTGCGCCGGTCGTTACCGGTCCGGACCGGTTCTGAGCGGTCGTTACCGGTCCGGACCGGTTTTCGCCGGTCGTGACCGGTCCGGACCGGTTTTCGCCGGTCGTGACCGGTCCGGACCGGTTTTCTCCGGTCGTGACCGGTCCGGACCGGTTTGCGCCGGTCGTGACCGGTCCGGACCGGTTTTCGCCGGTCGTGACCGGTCCAGACCGCTTCTGAGCGGTCGTTACCGGTCCGGACCGGTTTGCGCCGGTCGTTACCGGTCCGTACCGGTCCGGACCGGTTCTGAGCGGTCGTTACCGGTCCGGACCGGTTTGCGCCGGTTCCGACCGGTCCGGACCGGTTTGCGCCGGTTCCGACCGGTCCGGACCGGTTTGCGCCGGTCGTTACCGGTCCGGACTGGTCCGGACCGCTTCTGAGCGGTCGTTAGCGGTCTGGACCGGTTTGTGCCGGTTCCGACCGGTCCGGACCGGTTTGCGCCGGTTCCGACCGGTCCGGACCGGTTTGCGCCGGTCGTTACCGGTCCGGACCGATCCGGACCGGTTGTTACCGGTCCGGACCGGTTTGTGCCAGTCGTTACCGGTCCGGACCGGTCCGGACCGGTTCTGAGCGGTCGTTACCGGTCTGGACCGGTTTGCGCCGGTTCCGACCGGTCCGGACCGGTTTGCGCCGGTTCCGAGCGGTCCGGACCGGTTTGCGCCGGTCGTTACCGGTCCGGACCGGTTCTGAGCGGTCGTTACCGGTCCGGACCGGTTTTCGCCGGTCGTGACCGGTCCGGACCGGTTTGCGCCGGTCGTTACCGGTCCGGACCGGTTCCGAGCGGTCGTTACCGGTCCGGACCGGTTTGCGCCGGTTCCGACCGGTCCGGACCGGTTTGCGCCGGTCGTGACCGGTCCGGACCGCTCCGGACCGCTTCTGAGCGGTCGTGACCGGTCCGGACCGGTTTGCGCCGGTTCCGACCGGTCCGGACCGGTTTTCGCCGGTCGTGACCGGTCCGGACCGGTTTGCGCCGGTCGTGACCGGTCCGGACCGGTCTGGACCGGTTCTGAGCGGTCGTTACCGGTCCGGACTGGTTTGCGCCGGTTCCGACCGGTCCGGACCGGTTTGCGCCGGTCGTGACCGGTCCGGACCGGTTTGCACCGGTTCCGACCGGTCCAGACCGGTTTGCGCCGGTCGTTACCGGTCCGGAACTGTCTGGACCGGTTCTGAGCGGTCGTTACCGGTCCGGACCGGTTTGCGCCGGTCCCGACCGGTCCGGACCGGTTTGTGCCGGTCGTTACTGGTCCGGACCGGTCCGGACCGGTTTGCGCCGGTCGTTACCGGTCCGGACCGGTTTTCTCCGGTCGTGACCGGTCCGGACCGGTTTGCGCCGGTCGTGACCGGTCCGGACCGGTTTTCGCCGGTCGTGACCGGTCCAGACCGCTTCTGAGCGGTCGTTACCGGTCCGGACCGGTTTGCGCCGGTCGTTACCGGTCCGGACCGATCCGGACCGGTTGTTACCGGTCCGGACCGGTTTGTGCCAGTCGTTACCGGTCCGGACCGGTTCTGAGCGGTCGTTACCGGTCCGGACCGGTTTGCGCCGGTTCCGACCGGTCCGGACCGGTTTGCGCCGGTTCCGAGCGGTCCGGACCGGTTTGCGCCGGTCGTTACCGGTCCGGACCGGTTCTGAGCGGTCGTTACCGGTCCGGACCGGTTTTCGCCGGTCGTGACCGGTCCGGACCGGTTTGCGCCGGTCGTTACCGGTCCGGACCGGTTCCGAGCGGTCGTTACCGGTCCGGACCGGTTTGCGCCGGTTCCGACCGGTCCGGACCGGTTTGCGCCGGTCGTGACCGGTCCGGACCGCTCCGGACCGCTTCTGAGCGGTCGTGACCGGTCCGGACCGGTTTGCGCCGGTTCCGACCGGTCCGGACCGGTTTGCGCCGGTCGTTACCGGTCCGTACCGGTCCGGACCGGTTCTGAGCGGTCGTTACCGGTCCGGACCGGTTTGCGCCGGTTCCGACCGGTCCGGACCGGTTTGCGCCGGTTCCGACCGGTCCGGACCGGTTTGCGCCGGTCGTTACCGGTCCGGACTGGTCCGGACCGCTTCTGAGCGGTCGTTAGCGGTCTGGACCGGTTTGTGCCGGTTCCGACCGGTCCGGACCGGTTTGCGCCGGTTCCGACCGGTCCGGACCGGTTTGCGCCGGTCGTTACCGGTCCGGACCGATCCGGACCGGTTGTTACCGGTCCGGACCGGTTTGTGCCAGTCGTTACCGGTCCGGACCGGTCCGGACCGGTTCTGAGCGGTCGTTACCGGTCTGGACCGGTTTGCGCCGGTTCCGACCGGTCCGGACCGGTTTGCGCCGGTTCCGAGCGGTCCGGACCGGTTTGCGCCGGTCGTTACCGGTCCGGACCGGTTCTGAGCGGTCGTTACCGGTCCGGACCGGTTTTCGCCGGTCGTGACCGGTCCGGACCGGTTTGCGCCGGTCGTTACCGGTCCGGACCGGTTCCGAGCGGTCGTTACCGGTCCGGACCGGTTTGCGCCGGTTCCGACCGGTCCGGACCGGTTTGCGCCGGTCGTGACCGGTCCGGACCGCTCCGGACCGCTTCTGAGCGGTCGTGACCGGTCCGGACCGGTTTGCGCCGGTTCCGACCGGTCCGGACCGGTTTTCGCCGGTCGTGACCGGTCCGGACCGGTTTGCGCCGGTCGTGACCGGTCCGGACCGGTCTGGACCGGTTCTGAGCGGTCGTTACCGGTCCGGACTGGTTTGCGCCGGTTCCGACCGGTCCGGACCGGTTTGCGCCGGTCGTGACCGGTCCGGACCGGTTTGCACCGGTTCCGACCGGTCCAGACCGGTTTGCGCCGGTCGTTACCGGTCCGGAACTGTCTGGACCGGTTCTGAGCGGTCGTTACCGGTCCGGACCGGTTTGCGCCGGTCCCGACCGGTCCGGACCGGTTTGTGCCGGTCGTTACTGGTCCGGACCGGTCCGGACCGGTTTGCGCCGGTCGTTACCGGTCCGGACCGGTCCGGACCGGTTTGCGCCGGTGGTTACCGGTCCGGACCGGTTCTGAGCGGTCGTTACCGGTCCGGACCGGTTTGCGCCGGTTCCGACCGGTCCGGACCGGTTTGCGCCGGTCGTTACCGGTCCGGACCGGTTTGCGCCGGTTCCGACCGGTCCGGACCGGTTTGCGCCGGTCGTGACCGCTCCGGACCGGTTTGCGCCGGTCCCGACCGGTCCGGACCGGTTTGCGCCGGTCGTTACCGGTCCGGACCGGTTCTGAGCGGTCGTTACCGGTCCGGACCGGTTTTCGCCGGTCGTGACCGGTCCGGACCGGTTTTCGCCGGTCGTGACCGGTCCGGACCGGTTTTCTCCGGTCGTGACCGGTCCGGACCGGTTTGCGCCGGTCGTGACCGGTCCGGACCGGTTTTCGCCGGTCGTGACCGGTCCAGACCGCTTCTGAGCGGTCGTTACCGGTCCGGACCGGTTTGCGCCGGTCGTTACCGGTCCGGACCGATCCGGACCGGTTGTTACCGGTCCGGACCGGTTTGTGCCAGTCGTTACCGGTCCGGACCGGTTCTGAGCGGTCGTTACCGGTCCGGACCGGTTTGCGCCGGTTCCGACCGGTCCGGACCGGTTTGCGCCGGTTCCGAGCGGTCCGGACCGGTTTGCGCCGGTCGTTACCGGTCCGGACCGGTTCTGAGCGGTCGTTACCGGTCCGGACCGGTTTTCGCCGGTCGTGACCGGTCCGGACCGGTTTGCGCCGGTCGTTACCGGTCCGGACCGGTTCCGAGCGGTCGTTACCGGTCCGGACCGGTTTGCGCCGGTTCCGACCGGTCCGGACCGGTTTGCGCCGGTCGTGACCGGTCCGGACCGCTCCGGACCGCTTCTGAGCGGTCGTGACCGGTCCGGACCGGTTTGCGCCGGTTCCGACCGGTCCGGACCGGTTTTCGCCGGTCGTGACCGGTCCGGACCGGTTTGCGCCGGTCGTGACCGGTCCGGACCGGTCTGGACCGGTTCTGAGCGGTCGTTACCGGTCCGGACTGGTTTGCGCCGGTCGTTACCGGTCCGGACCGGTCCGGACCGGTTTGCGCCGGTCGTTACCGGTCCGGACCGGTCCGGACCGGTCGGAACCGGCGCAAACCGGTCCGGACCGGTCCGGACCGGTTCTGAGCGGTCGTTACCGGTCCGGACCGGTTTGCGCCGATTCCGACCGCTCCGGACCGGTTTGCGCCGATCGTTACCGGTCCGAACCGGTCCGGACCGGTTCTCAGCGGTCGTTACCGGTCCGGACCGGTTTGCGCCGGTTCCGAGCGCTCCGGACCGGTTCTGAGCGGTCGTTCTCGGTCCGGACCGGTTTGCGCCGATTCCGACTGGTCCGGACCGGTTTGCGCCGGTTCCGACCGGTCCGGACCGGTTCTGAGCGGTCGTTCCCGGTCCGGACCGGTTTGCGCCGGTTCCGACCGGTCCGGACCAGTTTGCGCCGGTCGTGACCGGTCCGGACCGGTTTGCACCGGTTCCGACCGGTCCAGACCGGTTTGCGCCGGTCGTTACCGGTCCGGAACTGTCTGGACCGGTTCTGAGCGGTCGTTACCGGTCCGGACCGGTTTGCGCCGGTCCCGACCGGTCCGGACCGGTTTGTGCCGGTCGTTACTGGTCCGGACCGGTCCGGACCGGTTTGCGCCGGTCGTTACCGGTCCGGACCGGTCCGGACCGGTTTGCGCCGGTGGTTACCGGTCCGGACCGGTTCTGAGCGGTCGTTACCGGTCCGGACCGGTTTGCGCCGGTCGTGACCGGTCCGGACCGGTTTGCGCCGGTCGTTACCGGTCCGGACCGCTCCGGTCCGGTTCTGAGCGGTCGTTACCGGTCCGGACCGGTTTTCGCCGGTCGTTACCGGTCCGGACCGGTTCTGAGCGGTCGTTCCCGGTCCGGACCGGTTTGCGCCGGTCCCGACCGGTCCGGACCGGTTTGCGCCGGTCGTTACCGGTCCGGACCGGTTCTGAGCGGTCGTTACCGGTCCGGACCGGTTTGCGCCGATTCCGACCGCTCCGGACCGGTTTGCGCCGATCGTTACCGGTCCGAACCGGTCCGGACCGGTTCTCAGCGGTCGTTACCGGTCCGGACCGGTTTGCGCCGGTTCCGAGCGCTCCGGACCGGTTCTGAGCGGTCGTTCTCGGTCCGGACCGGTTTGCGCCGATTCCGACTGGTCCGGACCGGTTTGCGCCGGTTCCGACCGGTCCGGACCGGTTCTGAGCGGTCGTTCCCGGTCCGGACCGGTTTGCGCCGGTTCCGACCGGTCCGGACCAGTTTGCGCCGGTCGTGACCGGTCCGGACCGGTTTGCACCGGTTCCGACCGGTCCAGACCGGTTTGCGCCGGTCGTTACCGGTCCGGAACTGTCTGGACCGGTTCTGAGCGGTCGTTACCGGTCCGGACCGGTTTGCGCCGGTCCCGACCGGTCCGGACCGGTTTGTGCCGGTCGTTACTGGTCCGGACCGGTCCGGACCGGTTTGCGCCGGTCGTTACCGGTCCGGACCGGTCCGGACCGGTTTGCGCCGGTGGTTACCGGTCCGGACCGGTTCTGAGCGGTCGTTACCGGTCCGGACCGGTTTGCGCCGGTCGTGACCGGTCCGGACCGGTTTGCGCCGGTCGTTACCGGTCCGGACCGCTCCGGTCCGGTTCTGAGCGGTCGTTACCGGTCCGGACCGGTTTTCGCCGGTCGTTACCGGTCCGGACCGGTTCTGAGCGGTCGTTCCCGGTCCGGACCGGTTTGCGCCGGTTCCGACCGGTCCGGACCGGTTTGCGCCGGTTCCGAGCGGTCCGGACCGGTTTTCGCCGGTCGTGACCGGTCCGGACCGGTTTGCGCCGGTCGTGACCGGTCCGGACCGGTCCGGACCGGTTCTGAGCGGTCGTTACCGGTCTGGACCGGTTTGCGCCGGTTCCGACCGGTCCGGACCGGTTTGCGCCGGTTCCGAGCGGTCCGGACCGGTTTGCGCCGGTCGTTACCGGTCCGGACCGGTTCTGAGCGGTCGTTACCGGTCCGGACCGGTTTTCGCCGGTCGTGACCGGTCCGGACCGGTTTGCGCCGGTCGTTACCGGTCCGGACCGGTTCCGAGCGGTCGTTCCCGGTCCGGACCGGTTTGCGCCGGTTCCGACCGGTCCGGACCGGTTTGCGCCGGTTCCGACCGGTCCGGACCGGTTTGCGCCGGTTCCGACCGGTCCGGACCGGTTCTGAGCGGTCGTTCCCGGTCCGGACCGGTTTGCGCCGGTTCCGACCGGTCCGGACCGGTTTGCGCCGGTCGTTACCGGTCCGGACCGGTTTGCGCCGGTTCCGACCGGTCCGGACCGGTTTGCGCCGGTCGTTACCGGTCCGGACCGGTTTGCGCCGGTTCCGACCGGTCCGGACCGGTTTGCGCCGGTCGTGACCGCTCCGGACCGGTTTGCGCCGGTCCCGACCGGTCCGGACCGGTTTGCGCCGGTCGTTACCGGTCCGGACCGGTTCTGAGCGGTCGTTACCGGTCCGGACCGGTTTTCGCCGGTCGTGACCGGTCCGGACCGGTTTTCGCCGGTCGTGACCGGTCCGGACCGGTTTTCGCCGGTCGTGACCGGTCCGGACCGGTTTTCGCCGGTCGTGACCGGTCCGGACCGGTTTTCTCCGGTCGTGACCGGTCCGGACCGGTTTGCGCCGGTCGTGACCGGTCCGGACCGGTTTTCGCCGGTCGTGACCGGTCCAGACCGCTTCTGAGCGGTCGTTACCGGTCCGGACCGGTTTGCGCCGGTCGTTACCGGTCCGGACCGATCCGGACCGGTTGTTACCGGTCCGGACCGGTTTGTGCCAGTCGTTACCGGTCCGGACCGGTTCTGAGCGGTCGTTACCGGTCCAGACCGGTTTGCGCCGGTTCCGACCGGTCCGGACCGGTTTGCGCCGGTTCCGAGCGGTCCGGACCGGTTTGCGCCGGTCGTTACCGGTCCGGACCGGTTCTGAGCGGTCGTTACCGGTCCGGACCGGTTTTCGCCGGTCGTGACCGGTCCGGACCGGTTTGCGCCGGTCGTTACCGGTCCGGACCGGTTCCGAGCGGTCGTTACCGGTCCGGACCGGTTTGCGCCGGTTCCGACCGGTCCGGACCGGTTTGCGCCGGTCGTGACCGGTCCGGACCGCTCCGGACCGCTTCTGAGCGGTCGTGACCGGTCCGGACCGGTTTGCGCCGGTTCCGACCGGTCCGGACCGGTTTTCGCCGGTCGTGACCGGTCCGGACCGGTTTGCGCCGGTCGTGACCGGTCCGGACCGGTCTGGACCGGTTCTGAGCGGTCGTTACCGGTCCGGACTGGTTTGCGCCGGTCGTTACCGGTCCGGACCGGTCCGGACCGGTTTGCGCCGGTCGTTACCGGTCCGGACCGGTCCGGACCGGTCGGAACCGGCGCAAACCGGTCCGGACCGGTCCGGACCGGTTCTGAGCGGTCGTTACCGGTCCGGACCGGTTTGCGCCGATTCCGACCGCTCCGGACCGGTTTGCGCCGATCGTTACCGGTCCGAACCGGTCCGGACCGGTTCTCAGCGGTCGTTACCGGTCCGGACCGGTTTGCGCCGGTTCCGAGCGCTCCGGACCGGTTCTGAGCGGTCGTTCTCGGTCCGGACCGGTTTGCGCCGATTCCGACTGGTCCGGACCGGTTTGCGCCGGTTCCGACCGGTCCGGACCGGTTCTGAGCGGTCGTTCCCGGTCCGGACCGGTTTGCGCCGGTTCCGACCGGTCCGGACCAGTTTGCGCCGGTCGTGACCGGTCCGGACCGGTTTGCACCGGTTCCGACCGGTCCAGACCGGTTTGCGCCGGTCGTTACCGGTCCGGAACTGTCTGGACCGGTTCTGAGCGGTCGTTACCGGTCCGGACCGGTTTGCGCCGGTCCCGACCGGTCCGGACCGGTTTGTGCCGGTCGTTACTGGTCCGGACCGGTCCGGACCGGTTTGCGCCGGTCGTTACCGGTCCGGACCGGTCCGGACCGGTTTGCGCCGGTGGTTACCGGTCCGGACCGGTTCTGAGCGGTCGTTACCGGTCCGGACCGGTTTGCGCCGGTTCCGACCGGTCCGGACCGGTTTGCGCCGGTCGTTACCGTTCCGGACCGGTCCGGACCGGTTTGCGCCGGTCGTTACCGGTCCGGACCGGTTCTGAGCGGTCGTTACCGGTCCGGACCGGTTTTCGCCGGTCGTGACCGGTCCGGACCGGTTTTCTCCGGTCGTGACCGGTCCGGACCGGTTTGCGCCGGTCGTGACCGGTCCGGACCGGTTTTCGCCGGTCGTGACCGGTCCAGACCGCTTCTGAGCGGTCGTTACCGGTCCGGACCGGTTTGCGCCGGTCGTTACCGGTCCGTACCGGTCCGGACCGGTTCTGAGCGGTCGTTACCGGTCCGGAACGGTTTGCGCCGGTTCCGACCGGTCCGGACCGGTTTGCGCCGGTTCCGACCGGTCCGGACCGGTTTGCGCCGGTCGTTACCGGTCCGGACTGGTCCGGACCGCTTCTGAGCGGTCGTTAGCGGTCTGGACCGGTTTGTGCCGGTTCCGACCGGTCCGGACCGGTTTGCGCCGGTTCCGACCGGTCCGGACCGGTAACGACCGGCGCAAACCGGTCCGGACCGGTCGGAACCGGCGCAAACCGGTCCGGACCGGTCACGACCGCTCAGAAGCGGTCCGGAGCGGTCCGGACCGGTCACGACCGGCGCAAACCGGTCCGGACCGGTTGTTACCGGTCCGGACCGGTTTGTGCCAGTCGTTCTCGGTCCGGACCGGTTTGCGCCGATTCCGACTGGTCCGGACCGGTTTGCGCCGGTTCCGACCGGTCCGGACCAGTTTGCGCCGGTCGTTACCGGTCCGGACCGGTCCGGACCGGTTCTGAGCGGTCGTTCCCGGTCCGGACCGGTTTGCGCCGGTTCCGACCGGTCCGGACCGGTTTGCGCCGGTCGTTACCGGTCCGGACCGGTCTGGACCGGTTCCGAGCGGTCGTTACCGGTCCGGACCGGTTTGCGCCGGTTCCGACCGGTCCGGACCGGTTTGCGCCGGTCGTTACCGGTCCGGACCGGTTCTGAGCGGTCGTTACCGGTCCGGACCGGTTTGCGCCGGTTCCGACCGGTCCGGACCGGTTTGCGCCGGTCGTTACCGGTCCGGACCGGTCCGGACCGGTTTGCGCCGGTCGTTACCGGTCCGGACCGGTCCGGACCGGTTCCGAGCGGTCGTTACCGGTCCGGACCGGTTTGCGCCGGTTCCGACCGGTCCGGACCGGTCCGAACCGGCGCAAACCGGTCCGGAGCAGTTTGCGCCGGTCGTTACCGGTCCGGACCGGTCCGGACCGGTTTGCGCCGGTCGTTACCGGTCCGGACCGGTCCGGACCGGTTCTGAGCGGTCGTTACCGGTCCGGACCGGTCCGGACCGGTTCTGAGCGGTCGTTACCTGTCCGGACCGGTTTGCGCCGATTCCGACCGGTCCGGACCGGTTTGCGCCGGTCGTTACCGGTCCGAACCGGTCCGGACCGGTTCTCAGCGGTCGTTACCGGTCCGGACCGGTTTGCGCCGGTTCCGACCGCTCCGGACCGGTTCTGAGCGGTCGTTCCCGGTCCGGACCGGTTTGCACCGGTTCCGACCGGTCCGGACCGGTTTGCGCCGGTCGTGACCGGTCCGGACCGGTTTGCGCCGGTCGTGACCGGTCCGGACCGGTCCGGACCGGTTCTGAGCGGTCGTTACCGGTCCGGACCGGTTTGCGCTGCGTCCGACCGTTCCGGACCAGTTTGCGCCGGTCGTTACCGGTCCGGACCGGTCCGGACCGGTTTGCGCTGGTCGTTACCGGTCCGGACCGGTCCGGACCGGTTCCGAGCGGTCGTTACCGGTCCGGACCGGTTTGCGCCGGTTCCGACCGGTCCGGACCGGTTTGCGCCGGTCGTTACCGGTCCGGACCGGTCCGGACCGGTTCTCAGCGGTCGTTACCGGTCCGGACCGGTTTGCGCCGGTTCCGACCGGTCCGGACCGGTTTGCGCCGGTCGTTACCGGTCCGGACCGGTTTGCGCCGGTCGTTACCGGTCCGGACCGGTCCGGACCGGTTCTGAGCGGTCGTTACCGGTCCGGACCGGTTTGCGCTGCGTCCGACCGTTCCGGACCAGTTTGCGCCGGTCGTTACCGGTCCGGACCGGTCCGGACCGGTTTGCGCTGGTCGTTACCGGTCCGGAACGGTCCGGACCGGTTCCGAGCGGTCGTTACCGGTCCGGACCGGTTTGCGCCGGTTTCGACCGGTCCGGACCGGTTTGCGCCGGTTCCGACCGGTCCGGACCAGTTTGCGCCGGTTGTTACCGGTCCGGACCAGTTTGCGCCGGTCGTTACCGGTCCGGACCGGTTTGCGCCGGTCGTTACCGGTCCGGACCGGTCCGGACCGGTTTGCGCTGGTCGTTGCCGGTCCGGACCGGTTCTGAGCGGTCGTTACCGGTCCGGACCGGTTTGCGCCGGTTCCGACCGGTCCGGACCGGTTTGCGCCGGTTCCGACCGGTCCGGACCGGTTTGCGCCGGTCGTTACCGGTCCGGACCGGTCCGGACCGGTTTGCGCCGGTCGTTACCCGTCCGGACCGGTCCGGACCGGTTCTGAGCGGTCGTTACCGGTCCGGACCGGTTTGCGCCGGTCGTGACCGCTCCCGACCGGTTTGCGCCGGTCCCGGCCGGTCCGGACCGGTTTGCGCCGGTCGTTACCGGTCCGGACCGGTTCTGAGCGGTCGTTACCGGTCCAGACCGGTTTGCGCCGGTTCCGACCGGTCCGGACCGGTTTGCGCCGGTCGTTACCGGTCCGGACCGCTCCGGTCCGGTTCTGAGCGGTCGTTACCGGTCCGGACCGGTTTTCGCCGGTCGTTACCGGTCCGGACCGGTTCTGAGCGGTCGTTCCCGGTCCGGACCGGTTTGCGCCGGTCCCGACCGGTCCGGACCGGTTTGCGCCGGTCGTTACCGGTCCGGACCGGTTCTGAGCGGTCGTTCCCGGTCCGGACCGGTTTGCGCCGGTTCCGACCGGTCCGGACCGGTTTGCGCCGGTTCCGACCGGTCCGGACCGGTTTGCGCCGGTCATGACCGGTCCGGACCGGTTTGCGCCGGTCGTTACCGGTCCGGACCGGTTTGCGCCGGTCGTTACCGGTCCGGACCGGTTCTGAGCGGTCGTTACCGGTCTGGACCGGTTTTCGCCGGTCGTGACCGGTCCGGACCGGTTTGCGCCGGTCGTGACCGGTCCGGACCGCTCCGGTCCGGTTCTGAGCGGTCGTTCCCGGTCCGGACCGGTTTGCGCCGGTTCCGACCGGTCCGGACCGGTTTGCGCCGGTTCCAACCGGTCCGGACCAGTTTGCGCCGGTCGTTACCGGTCGTTACCGGTCCGGATCGGTTTGCGCCGGTTCCGACCGGTCCGGACCGGTTTGCGCCGGTTCCGACCGGTCCGGACCAGGTTGCGCCGGTCGTTACCGGTCCGGACCGGTCCGGACCGGTTTGCGCCGGTCGTGACCAGTCCGGACCGCTCCGGACCGGTTCTGAGCGGTCGTTCCCGGTCCGGACCGGTTTGCGCCGGTTCCGACCGGTCCGGACCGGTTTTCGACGGTCGTGACCGGTCCGGACCGGTTTGCGCCGGTCGTTACCGGTCCGGACCGGTCCGGACCAGTTTGCGCCGGTCGTTACCGGTCCGGACCGGTCCGGACCGGTTCTGAGCGGTCGTTACCGGTCCGGACCGGTTTGCGCCGGTTCCGACCGGTCCGGACCGGTTTGCGCTGCTTCCGACCGGTCCGGACCGGTTTGCGCCGGTCGTTACCGGTCCGGACCGGTCCGGACCGGTTTGCGCCTGTCGTTACCGGTCCGGACCGGTCCGGACCGGTTCTGAGCGGTCGTTACCGGTCCGGACCGGTTTGCGACGGTTCCGACCGGTCCGGACCGGTTTGCGCCGGTCGTGACCGGTCCGGACCGCTCCGGACCGGTTCTGAGCGGTCGTTCCCGGTCCGGACCGGTTTGCGCCGGTTCCGACCGGTCCGGACCGGTTTGCGCCGGTCGTGACCGGTCCGGACCGGTTTGCGCCGGTCGTTACCGGTCCGGACCGCTCCGGTCCGGTTCTGAGCGGTCGTTACCGGTCCGGACCGGTTTTCGCCGGTCGTTACCGGTCCGGACCGGTTCTGAGCGGTCGTTCCCGGTCCGGACCGGTTTGCGCCGGTCCCGACCGGTCCGGACCGGTTTGCGCCGGTCGTTACCGGTCCGGACCGGTTCTGAGCGGTCGTTCCCGGTCCGGACCGGTTTGCGCCGGTTCCGACCGGTCCGGACCGGTTTGCGCCGGTTCCGACCGGTCCGGACCGGTTTGCGCCGGTCATGACCGGTCCGGACCGGTTTGCGCCGGTCGTTACCGGTCCGGACCGGTTTGCGCCGGTCGTTACCGGTCCGGACCGGTTCTGAGCGGTCGTTACCGGTCTGGACCGGTTTTCGCCGGTCGTGACCGGTCCGGACCGGTTCTGAGCGGTCGTTACCGGTCCGGACCGGTTTGCGCTGCGTCCGACCGTTCCGGACCAGTTTGCGCCGGTCGTTACCGGTCCGGACCGGTCCGGACCGGTTTGCGCTGGTCGTTACCGGTCCGGAACGGTCCGGACCGGTTCCGAGCGGTCGTTACCGGTCCGGACCGGTTTGCGCCGGTTTCGACCGGTCCGGACCGGTTTGCGCCGGTTCCGACCGGTCCGGACCAGTTTGCGCCGGTTGTTACCGGTCCGGACCAGTTTGCGCCGGTCGTTACCGGTCCGGACCGGTTTGCGCCGGTCGTTACCGATCCGGACCGGTCCGGACCGGTTTGCGCTGGTCGTTGCCGGTCCGGACCGGTTCTGAGCGGTCGTTACCGGTCCGGACCGGTTTGCGCCGGTTCCGACCGGTCCGGACCGGTTTGCGCCGGTTCCGACCGGTCCGGACCGGTTTGCGCCGGTCGTTACCGGTCCGGACCGGTCCGGACCGGTTTGCGCCGGTCGTTACCCGTCCGGACCGGTCCGGACCGGTTCTGAGCGGTCGTTACCGGTCCGGACCGGTTTGCGACGGTTCCGACCGGTCCGGACCGGTTTGCGCTGGTTCCGACCGGTCCGGACCGGTTTGCGCCGGTCGTTACCGGTCCTGACCGGTTTGCGCCGGTCCCGACCGGTCCGGACCGGTTTGCGCCGGTCGTTACCGGTCTGGACCGCTCCGGACCGGTTCTGAGCGGTCGTTACCGGTCCGGACCAGTTTGCGCCGGTTCCGACCGGTCCGGACTGGTTTGCGCCGGTTCCGACCGGTCCAGACCGGTTTGCGCCGGTCGTGACCAGTCCGGACCGGTCCGGACCGGTTCTGAGCGGTCGTTACCGGTCCGGACCGGTTTGCGCCGGTCCCGACCGGTCCGGACCGGTTTGCGCCGGTCGTTACCGGTCCGGACCGGTTTGCGCCAGTTCCGACCGGTCCGGACCGGTTTGCGCCGGTCGTTACCGGTCCTGACCGGTTTGCGCAGGTCGTGACCGGTCCGGACCGCTCCGGTCCGGTTCTGAGCGGTCGTTCCCGGTCCGGACCGGTTTGCGCCGGTTCCGACCGGTCCGGACCGGTTTGCGCCGGTCGTGACCGCTCCGGACCAGTTTGCGCCGGTCCCGACCGGTCCGGACCGGTTTGCGCCGGTCGTTACCAGTCCGGACCGATTTTCGCCGGTCGTGACCGGTCCGGACCGGTTTGCGCCGGTCGTTACCGGTCCGGACCGGTCCGGACCGGTTTGCGCCGGTCGTTACCGGTCCGGACCGGTCCGGACCGGTTCTGAGCGGTCGTTACCGGTCCGGACCGGTTTGCGCCGGTCGTTACCGGTCTGGACCGGTCCGGACCGGTTCTGAGCGGTCGTTACCGGTCCGGACCGGTTTGCGCTGCGTCCGACCGTTCCGGACCAGTTTGCGCCGGTCGTTACCGGTCCGGACCGGTCCGGACCGGTTTGCGCTGGTCGTTACCGGTCCGGAACGGTCCGGACCGGTTCCGAGCGGTCGTTACCGGTCCGGACCGGTTTGCGCCGGTTTCGACCGGTCCGGACCGGTTTGCGCCGGTTCCGACCGGTCCGGACCAGTTTGCGCCGGTTGTTACCGGTCCGGACCAGTTTGCGCCGGTCGTTACCGGTCCGGACCGGTTTGCGCCGGTCGTTACCGGTCCGGACCGGTCCGGACCGGTTTGCGCTGGTCGTTGCCGGTCCGGACCGGTTCTGAGCGGTCGTTACCGGTCCGGACCGGTTTGCGCCGGTTCCGACCGGTCCGGACCGGTTTGCGCCGGTTCCGACCGGTCCGGACCGGTTTGCGCCGGTCGTTACCGGTCCGGACCGGTCCGGACCGGTTTGCGCCGGTCGTTACCCGTCCGGACCGGTCCGGACCGGTTCTGAGCGGTCGTTACCGGTCCGGACCGGTTTGCGACGGTTCCGACCGGTCCGGACCGGTTTGCGCTGGTTCCGACCGGTCCGGACCGGTTTGCGCCGGTCGTTACCGGTCCTGACCGGTTTGCGCCGGTCCCGACCGGTCCGGACCGGTTTGCGCCGGTCGTTACCGGTCTGGACCGCTCCGGACCGGTTCTGAGCGGTCGTTACCGGTCCGGACCAGTTTGCGCCGGTTCCGACCGGTCCGGACTGGTTTGCGCCGGTTCCGACCGGTCCAGACCGGTTTGCGCCGGTCGTGACCAGTCCGGACCGGTCCGGACCGGTTCTGAGCGGTCGTTACCGGTCCGGACCGGTTTGCGCCGGTCCCGACCGGTCCGGACCGGTTTGCGCCGGTCGTTACCGGTCCGGACCGGTTTGCGCCAGTTCCGACCGGTCCGGACCGGTTTGCGCCGGTCGTTACCGGTCCTGACCGGTTTGCGCAGGTCGTGACCGGTCCGGACCGCTCCGGTCCGGTTCTGAGCGGTCGTTCCCGGTCCGGACCGGTTTGCGCCGGTTCCGACCGGTCCGGACCGGTTTGCGCCGGTCGTGACCGCTCCGGACCAGTTTGCGCCGGTCCCGACCGGTCCGGACCGGTTTGCGCCGGTCGTTACCAGTCCGGACCGATTTTCGCCGGTCGTGACCGGTCCGGACCGGTTTGCGCCGGTCGTTACCGGTCCGGACCGGTCCGGACCGGTTTGCGCCGGTCGTTACCGGTCCGGACCGGTCCGGACCGGTTCTGAGCGGTCGTTACCGGTCCGGACCGGTTTGCGCCGGTCGTTACCGGTCTGGACCGGTCCGGACCGGTTCTGAGCGGTCGTTACCGGTCCGGACCAGTTTGCGCCGGTTCCGACCGGTCCGGACTGGTTTGCGCCGGTTCCGACCGGTCCAGACCGGTTTGCGCCGGTCGTGACCGGTCCGGACCGGTCTGGACCGGTTCTGAGCGGTCGTTACCGGTCCGGACCGGTTTGCGCCGGTCGTGACCGGTCTAGACCGCTCCGGACCGGTTCTGAGCGGTCGTTACCGGTTCGGACCGGTTTGCGCCGGTTCCGACCGGTCCGGACCGGTTTTCGCCGGTCGTGACCTGTCCGGACCGGTTTGCGCCGGTCGTTACCGGTCCGGACCGCTCCGGACCGGTTCTGAGCGGTCGTTACCGGTCCGGACCAGTTTGCGCCGGTTCCGACCGGTCCGGACTGGTTTGCGCCGGTTCCGACCGGTCCAGACCGGTTTGCGCCGGTCGTGACCAGTCCGGACCGGTCTAGACCGGTTCTGAGCGGTCGTGACCGGTCCGGACCGGTTTGCGCCGGTTCCGACCGGTCCGGACCGGTTTGCGCTGCTTCAGACCGGTCCGGACCGGTTTGCGCCGGTCGTTACAGGTCCGGACCGGTCCGGACCGGTTTGCGCCGGTCGGTACCGGTCCGGACCGCTCCGGACCGGTTCTGAGCGGTCGTTCCCGGTCCGGACCGGTTTGCGCCGGTTCCGACCGGTCCGGACCGGTTTGCGCCGGTTCCGAGCGGTCCGGACCGGTTTTCGCCGGTCGTGACCGGTCCGGACCGGTTTGCGCCGGTCGTGACCGGTCCGGACCGGTCCGGACCGGTTCTGAGCGGTCGTTACCGGTCTGGACCGGTTTGCGCCGGTTCCGACCGGTCCGGACCGGTTTGCGCCGGTTCCGAGCGGTCCGGACCGGTTTGCGCCGGTCGTTACCGGTCCGGACCGGTTCTGAGCGGTCGTTACCGGTCCGGACCGGTTTTCGCCGGTCGTGACCGGTCCGGACCGGTTTGCGCCGGTCGTTACCGGTCCGGACCGGTTCCGAGCGGTCGTTACCGGTCCGGACCGGTTTGCGCCGGTTCCGACCGGTCCGGACCGGTTTGCGCCGGTCGTGACCGGTCCGGACCGCTCCGGACCGCTTCTGAGCGGTCGTGACCGGTCCGGACCGGTTTGCGCCGGTTCCGACCGGTCCGGACCGGTTTTCGCCGGTCGTGACCGGTCCGGACCGGTTTGCGCCGGTCGTGACCGGTCCGGACCGGTCTGGACCGGTTCTGAGCGGTCGTTACCGGTCCGGACTGGTTTGCGCCGGTTCCGACCGGTCCGGACCGGTTTGCGCCGGTCGTGACCGGTCCGGACCGGTTTGCACCGGTTCCGACCGGTCCAGACCGGTTTGCGCCGGTCGTTACCGGTCCGGAACTGTCTGGACCGGTTCTGAGCGGTCGTTACCGGTCCGGACCGGTTTGCGCCGGTCCCGACCGGTCCGGACCGGTTTGTGCCGGTCGTTACTGGTCCGGACCGGTCCGGACCGGTTTGCGCCGGTCGTTACCGGTCCGGACCGGTCCGGACCGGTTTGCGCCGGTGGTTACCGGTCCGGACCGGTTCTGAGCGGTCGTTACCGGTCCGGACCGGTTTGCGCCGGTTCCGACCGGTCCGGACCGGTTTGCGCCGGTCGTTACCGGTCCGGACCGGTTTGCGCCGGTTCCGACCGGTCCGGACCGGTTTGCGCCGGTCGTGACCGCTCCGGACCGGTTTGCGCCGGTCCCGACCGGTCCGGACCGGTTTGCGCCGGTCGTTACCGGTCCGGACCGGTTCTGAGCGGTCGTTACCGGTCCGGACCGGTTTTCGCCGGTCGTGACCGGTCCGGACCGGTTTGCGCCGGTCGTTACCGGTCCGGACCGGTTTGCGCCGGTCGTTACCGGTCCGGACCGGTTCTGAGCGGTCGTTACCGGTCTGGACCGGTTTTCGCCGGTCGTGACCGGTCCGGACCGGTTTGCGCCGGTCGTGACCGGTCCGGACCGCTCCGGTCCGGTTCTGAGCGGTCGTTCCCGGTCCGGACCGGTTTGCGCCGGTTCCGACCGGTCCGGACCGGTTTGCGCCGGTCGTGACCGGTCCGGACCGGTCCGGACCGGTTCCGAGCGGTCGTTACCGGTCCGGACCGGTTTGCGCCGGTCGTTACCGGTCCGGACCGGTTCTGAGCGGTCGTTACCGGTCCAGACCGGTTTTCGCCGGTCGTGACCGGTCCGGACCGGTTTGCGCCGGTCGTGACCGGTCCGGACCAGTTTGCGCCGGTCGTTACTGGTCCGGACCGGTTTGCGCCGGTTCCGACCGGTCCGGACCGGTTTGCGCCGGTTCCAACCGGTCCGGACCAGTTTGCGCCGGTCGTTACCGGTCGTTACCGGTCCGGACCGGTTTGCGCCGGTTCCGACCGGTCCGGACCGGTTTGCGCCGGTTCCGACCGGTCCGGACCAGGTTGCGCCGGTCGTTACCGGTCCGGACCGGTCCGGACCGGTTTGCGCCGGTCGTTACCGGTCCGGACCGGTCCGGACCGGTTCTGAGCGGTCGTTACCGCTCCGGACCGGTTTGCGACGGTTCCGACCGGTCCGGACCGGTTTGCGCCGGTCGTGACCAGTCCGGACCGCTCCGGACCGGTTCTGAGCGGTCGTTCCCGGTCCGGACCGGTTTGCGCCGGTTCCGACCGGTCCGGACCGGTTTTCGACGGTCGTGACCGGTCCGGACCGGTTTGCGCCGGTCGTTACCGGTCCGGACCGGTCCGGACCAGTTTGCGCCGGTCGTTACCGGTCCGGACCGGTCCGGACCGGTTCTGAGCGGTCGTTACCGGTCCGGACCGGTTTGCGCCGGTTCCGACCGGTCCGGACCGGTTTGCGCTGCTTCCGACCGGTCCGGACCGGTTTGCGCCGGTCGTTACCGGTCCGGACCGGTCCGGACCGGTTTGCGCCTGTCGTTACCGGTCCGGACCGGTCCGGACCGGTTCTGAGCGGTCGTTACCGGTCCGGACCGGTTTGCGACGGTTCCGACCGGTCCGGACCGGTTTGCGCCGGTCGTGACCGGTCCGGACCGCTCCGGACCGGTTCTGAGCGGTCGTTCCCGGTCCGGACCGGTTTGCGCCGGTTCCGACCGGTCCGGACCGGTTTGCGCCGGTCGTGACCGGTCCGGACCGGTTTGCGCCGGTCGTTACCGGTCCGGACCGGTTTGCGCCGGTCGTTACCGGTCCGGACCGGTCTGGACCGGTTCTGAGCGGTCGTTACCGGTCCGGACCGGTTTGCGCCGGTCCCGACCGGTCCGGACCGGTTTGCGCCGGTCTTTACCGGTCCGGACCGGTTCTGAGCGGTCGTTCCCGGTCCGGACCGGTTTGCGCCGGTTCCGACCGGTCCGGACCGGTTTGCGCCGGTTCCGACCGGTCCGGACCGGTTTGCGCCGGTTCCGACCGGTCCGGACCGGTTCTGAGCGGTCGTTCCCGGTCCGGACCGGTTTGCGCCGGTTCCGACCGGTCCGGACCGGTTCTGAGCGGTCGTTCCCGGTCCGGACCGGTTTGCGCCGGTTCCGACCAGTCCGGACCGGTTTGCGCCGGTCGTTACCGGTCCGGACCGGTTTGCTCCGGTTCTGACTGGTTCTTACCGGTCTAGACCGGTTTGCGCCGGTTCCGACCGGTCCGGACCGGTTTGCGCCGGTTCCGACCGGTCCGGACCGGTTTGCGCCGGTTCCGACCGGTCCGGACCGGTTTGCGCCGGTCGTTACAGGTCCGGACCGGTCCGGACCGGTTTGCGCCGGTCGGTACCGGTCCGGACCGGTCCGGACCGGTTCTGAGCGGTCGTTACCGGTCCGGACCGGTTTGCGACGGTTCCGACCGGTCCGGACCGGTTTGTGCCGGTCGTGACCGGTCCGGACCGCTCCGGACCGGTTCTGAGCGGTCGTTCCCGGTCCGGACCGGTTTGCGCCGGTTCCGACCGGTCCGGACCGGTTTGCGCCGGTCGTGACCGGTCCGGACCGGTTTGCGCCGGTCGTTACCGGTCCGGACCGGTCCGGACCGGTTTGCGCCGGTCGTTACCGGTCCGGACCGGTCCGGACCGCTTTGCGCCGGTCGTGACCGGTCCGGACCGGGTTCTGAGCGGTCGTTACCGGTCCGGACCGGTTTGCGCCGGTCGTGACCGCTCCGGACCGGTTTGCGCCGGTCCCGGCCGGTCCGGACCGGTTTGCGCCGGTCGTTACCGGTCCGGACCGGTTCTGAGCGGTCGTTACCGGTCCAGACCGGTTTGCGCCGGTTCCGACCGGTCCGGACCAGTTTGCGCCGGTCGTTACCGGTCCGGACCGGTCCGGACCGGTTTGCGCCGGTCGTTACCGGTCCGGACCGGTCCGGACCGGTTCTGAGCGGTCGTTACCTGTCCGGACCGGTTTGCGCCAGTTCCGACCGGTCCGGACCGGTTTGCGCCGGTTCCGACCGGTCCGGACCAGTTTGCGCCGGTCGTTACCGGTCCGGACCGGTCCGGACCGGTTTGCGCCGGTCGTTACCGGTCCGGACCGGTCCGGACCGGTTCTGAGCGGTCGTTACCGGTCCGGACCGGTTTGCGACGGTTCCGACCGGTCCGGACCGGTTTGCGCCGGTCGTGACCGGTCCGGACCGCTCCGGACCGGTTCTGAGCGGTCGTTCCCGGTCCGGACCGGTTTGCGACGGTTCCGACCGGTCCGGACCGGTTTGCGCCGGTCGTGACCGGTCCGGACCGCTCCGGACCGGTTCTGAGCGGTCGTTCCCGGTCCGGACCGGTTTGCGCCGGTTCCGACCGGTCCGGACCGGTTTGCGCCGGTCGTTACCGGTCCGGACCGGTCTGGACCGGTTCTGAGCGGTCGTTACCGGTCCGGACCGGTTTGCGCCGGTCCCGACCGGTCCGGACCGGTTTGCGCCGGTCGTTACCGGTCCGGACCGGTTCTGAGCGGTCGTTCTCGGTCCGGACCGGTTTGCGCCGGTTCCGACCGGTCCGGACCGGTTTGCGCCGGTTCCGACCGGTCCGGACCGGTTTGCGCCGGTCATGACCGGTCCGGACCGGTTTGCGCCGGTCGTTACCGGTCCGGACCGGTTTGCGCCGGTCGTTACCGGTCCGGACCGGTTCTGAGCGGTCGTTACCGGTCTGGACCGGTTTTCGCCGGTCGTGACCGGTCCGGACCGGTTCTGAGCGGTCGTTACCGGTCCGGACCGGTTTGCGCTGCGTCCGACCGTTCCGGACCAGTTTGCGCCGGTCGTTACCGGTCCGGACCGGTCCGGACCGGTTTGCGCTGGTCGTTACCGGTCCGGAACGGTCCGGACCGGTTCCGAGCGGTCGTTACCGGTCCGGACCGGTTTGCGCCGGTTTCGACCGGTCCGGACCGGTTTGCGCCGGTTCCGACCGGTCCGGACCAGTTTGCGCCGGTTGTTACCGGTCCGGACCAGTTTGCGCCGGTCGTTACCGGTCCGGACCGGTTTGCGCCGGTCGTTACCGGTCCGGACCGGTCCGGACCGGTTTGCGCTGGTCGTTGCCGGTCCGGACCGGTTCTGAGCGGTCGTTACCGGTCCGGACCGGTTTGCGCCGGTTCCGACCGGTCCGGACCGGTTTGCGCCGGTTCCGACCGGTCCGGACCGGTTTGCGCCGGTCGTTACCGGTCCGGACCGGTCCGGACCGGTTTGCGCCGGTCGTGACCGGTCCGGACCGGTCCGGACCGGTTCTGAGCGGTCGTTACCGGTCTGGACCGGTTTGCGCCGGTTCCGACCGGTCCGGACCGGTTTGCGCCGGTTCCGAGCGGTCCGGACCGGTTTGCGCCGGTCGTTACCGGTCCGGACCGGTTCTGAGCGGTCGTTACCGGTCCGGACCGGTTTTCGCCGGTCGTGACCGGTCCGGACCGGTTTGCGCCGGTCGTTACCGGTCCGGACCGGTTCCGAGCGGTCGTTACCGGTCCGGACCGGTTTGCGCCGGTTCCGACCGGTCCGGACCGGTTTGCGCCGGTCGTGACCGGTCCGGACCGCTCCGGACCGCTTCTGAGCGGTCGTGACCGGTCCGGACCGGTTTGCGCCGGTTCCGACCGGTCCGGACCGGTTTTCGCCGGTCGTGACCGGTCCGGACCGGTTTGCGCCGGTCGTGACCGGTCCGGACCGGTCTGGACCGGTTCTGAGCGGTCGTTACCGGTCCGGACTGGTTTGCGCCGGTTCCGACCGGTCCGGACCGGTTTGCGCCGGTCGTGACCGGTCCGGACCGGTTTGCACCGGTTCCGACCGGTCCAGACCGGTTTGCGCCGGTCGTTACCGGTCCGGAACTGTCTGGACCGGTTCTGAGCGGTCGTTCTCGGTCCGGACCGGTTTGCGCCGGTTCCGACCGGTCCGGACCGGTTTGCGCCGGTTCCGACCGGTCCGGACCGGTTTGCGCCGGTCGTTACCGGTCCGGACCGGTTCTGAGCGGTCGTTACCGGTCTGGACCGGTTTGCGCCGGTCGTTACCGGTCCGGACCGGTCCGGACCAGTTTGCGCCGGTCGTTACCGGTCCGGACCGGTCCGGACCGGTTCTGAGCGGTCGTTACCGGTCCGGACCGGTTTGCGCCGGTTCCGACCGGTCCGGACCGGTTTGCGCTGCTTCCGACCGGTCCGGACCGGTTTGCGCCGGTCGTTACCGGTCCGGACCGGTCTGGACCGGTTTGCGCCTGTCGTTACCGGTCCGGACCGGTCCGGACCGGTTCTGAGCGGTCGTTACCGGTCCGGACCGGTTTGCGACGGTTCCGACCGGTCCGGACCGGTTTGCGCCGGTCGTGACCGGTCCGGACCGCTCCGGACCGGTTCTGAGCGGTCGTTCCCGGTCCGGACCGGTTTGCGCCGGTTCCGACCGGTCCGGACCGGTTTGCGCCGGTCGTGACCGGTCCGGACCGGTTTGCGCCGGTCGTTACCGGTCCGGACCGGTTTGCGCCGGTCGTTACCGGTCCGGACCGGTCTGGACCGGTTCTGAGCGGTCGTTACCGGTCCGGACCGGTTTGCGCCGGTCCCGACCGGTCCGGACCGGTTTGCGCCGGTCTTTACCGGTCCGGACCGGTTCTGAGCGGTCGTTCCCGGTCCGGACCGGTTTGCGCCGGTTCCGACCGGTCCGGACCGGTTTGCGCCGGTTCCGACCGGTCCGGACCGGTTTGCGCCGGTTCCGACCGGTCCGGACCGGTTCTGAGCGGTCGTTCCCGGTCCGGACCGGTTTGCGCCGGTTCCGACCGGTCCGGACCGGTTCTGAGCGGTCGTTACCTGTCCGGACCGGTTTGCGCCGGTTCCGACCGGTCCGGACCAGTTTGCGCCGGTCGTTACCGGTCCGGACCGGTCCGGACCGGTTTGCGCCGGTCGTTACCGGTCCGGACCGGTCCGGACCGGTTCTGAGCGGTCGTTACCGGTCCGGACCGGTTTGCGACGGTTCCGACCGGTCCGGACCGGTTTGCGCCGGTCGTGACCGGTCCGGACCGCTCCGGACCGGTTCTGAGCGGTCGTTCCCGGTCCGGACCGGTTTGCGACGGTTCCGACCGGTCCGGACCGGTTTGCGCCGGTCGTGACCGGTCCGGACCGCTCCGGACCGGTTCTGAGCGGTCGTTCCCGGTCCGGACCGGTTTGCGCCGGTTCCGACCGGTCCGGACCGGTTTGCGCCGGTCGTGACCGGTCCGGACCGGTTTGCGCCGGTCGTTACCGGTCCGGACCGGTTCTCAGCGGTCGTTACCGGTCCGGACCGGTTTGCGCCGGTTCCGACCGGTCCGGACCGGTTTGCGCCGGTCGTGACCGGTCCGGACCGGTTTGCGCCGGTCGTGACCGGTCCGGACCGGTTTGCGCCGGTTCCGACCGGTCCGGACCGGTTTGCGCCGGTCATGACCGGTCCGGACCGGTTTGCGCCGGTCGTTACCGGTCCGGACCGGTTTGCGCCGGTCGTTACCGGTCCGGACCGGTTCTGAGCGGTCGTTACCGGTCTGGACCGGTTTTCGCCGGTCGTGACCGGTCCGGACCGGTTTGCGCCGGTCGTGACCGGTCCGGACCGCTCCGGTCCGGTTCTGAGCGGTCGTTCCCGGTCCGGACCGGTTTGCGCCGGTTCCGACCGGTCCGGACCGGTTTGCGCCGGTCGTGACCGGTCCGGACCGGTCCGGACCGGTTCCGAGCGGTCGTTACCGGTCCGGACCGGTTTGCGCCGGTCGTTACCGGTCCGGACCGGTTCTGAGCGGTCGTTACCGGTCCAGACCGGTTTTCGCCGGTCGTGACCGGTCCGGACCGGTTTGCGCCGGTCGTGACCGGTCCGGACCAGTTTGCGCCGGTCGTTACTGGTCCGGACCGGTTTGCGCCGGTTCCGACCGGTCCGGACCGGTTTGCGCCGGTTCCAACCGGTCCGGACCAGTTTGCGCCGGTCGTTACCGGTCGTTACCGGTCCGGACCGGTTTGCGCCGGTTCCGACCGGTCCGGACCGGTTTGCGCCGGTTCCGACCGGTCCGGACCAGGTTGCGCCGGTCGTTACCGGTCCGGACCGGTCCGGACCGGTTTGCGCCGGTCGTTACCGGTCCGGACCGGTCCGGACCGGTTCTGAGCGGTCGTTACCGCTCCGGACCGGTTTGCGACGGTTCCGACCGGTCCGGACCGGTTTGCGCCGGTCGTGACCAGTCCGGACCGCTCCGGACCGGTTCTGAGCGGTCGTTCCCGGTCCGGACCGGTTTGCGCCGGTTCCGACCGGTCCGGACCGGTTTTCGACGGTCGTGACCGGTCCGGACCGGTTTGCGCCGGTCGTTACCGGTCCGGACCGGTCCGGACCAGTTTGCGCCGGTCGTTACCGGTCCGGACCGGTCCGGACCGGTTCTGAGCGGTCGTTACCGGTCCGGACCGGTTTGCGCCGGTTCCGACCGGTCCGGACCGGTTTGCGCTGCTTCCGACCGGTCCGGACCGGTTTGCGCCGGTCGTTACCGGTCCGGACCGGTCCGGACCGGTTTGCGCCTGTCGTTACCGGTCCGGACCGGTCCGGACCGGTTCTGAGCGGTCGTTACCGGTCCGGACCGGTTTGCGACGGTTCCGACCGGTCCGGACCGGTTTGCGCCGGTCGTGACCGGTCCGGACCGCTCCGGACCGGTTCTGAGCGGTCGTTCCCGGTCCGGACCGGTTTGCGCCGGTTCCGACCGGTCCGGACCGGTTTGCGCCGGTCGTGACCGGTCCGGACCGGTTTGCGCCGGTCGTTACCGGTCCGGACCGGTCCGGACCGGTTTGCGCCGGTCGTTACCGGTCCGGACCGGTCCGGACCGCTTTGCGCCGGTCGTGACCGGTCCGGACCGGTTTGCGCCGGTCGTTGCCGGTCCGGACCGGTTCTGAGCGGTCGTTACCGGTCCGGACCGGTTTGCGCCGGTCGTGACCGCTCCGGACCGGTTTGCGCCGGTCCCGGCCGGTCCGGACCGGTTTGCGCCGGTCGTTACCGGTCCGGACCGGTTCTGAGCGGTCGTTACCGGTCCAGACCGGTTTGCGCCGGTTCCGACCGGTCCGGACCAGTTTGCGCCGGTCGTTACCGGTCCGGACCGGTCCGGACCGGTTTGCGCCGGTCGTTACCGGTCCGGACCGGTCCGGACCGGTTCTGAGCGGTCGTTACCTGTCCGGACCGGTTTGCGCCAGTTCCGACCGGTCCGGACCGGTTTGCGCCGGTTCCGACCGGTCCGGACCAGTTTGCGCCGGTCGTTACCGGTCCGGACCGGTCCGGACCGGTTTGCGCCGGTCGTTACCGGTCCGGACCGGTCCGGACCGGTTCTGAGCGGTCGTTACCGGTCCGGACCGGTTTGCGACGGTTCCGACCGGTCCGGACCGGTTTGCGCCGGTCGTGACCGGTCCGGACCGCTCCGGACCGGTTCTGAGCGGTCGTTCCCGGTCCGGACCGGTTTGCGACGGTTCCGACCGGTCCGGACCGGTTTGCGCCGGTCGTGACCGGTCCGGACCGCTCCGGACCGGTTCTGAGCGGTCGTTCCCGGTCCGGACCGGTTTGCGCCGGTTCCGACCGGTCCGGACCGGTTTGCGCCGGTCGTGACCGGTCCGGACCGGTTTGCGCCGGTCGTTACCGGTCCGGACCGGTTCTCAGCGGTCGTTACCGGTCCGGACCGGTTTGCGCCGGTTCCGACCGGTCCGGACCGGTTTGCGCCGGTCGTTACCGGTCCGGACCGGTCTGGACCGGTTCTGAGCGGTCGTTACCGGTCCGGACCGGTTTGCGCCGGTCCCGACCGGTCCGGACCGGTTTGCGCCGGTCGTTACCGGTCCGGACCGGTTCTGAGCGGTCGTTCTCGGTCCGGACCGGTTTGCGCCGGTTCCGACCGGTCCGGACCGGTTTGCGCCGGTTCCGACCGGTCCGGACCGGTTTGCGCCGGTCATGACCGGTCCGGACCGGTTTGCGCCGGTCGTTACCGGTCCGGACCGGTTTGCGCCGGTCGTTACCGGTCCGGACCGGTTCTGAGCGGTCGTTACCGGTCTGGACCGGTTTTCGCCGGTCGTGACCGGTCCGGACCGGTTCTGAGCGGTCGTTACCGGTCCGGACCGGTTTGCGCTGCGTCCGACCGTTCCGGACCAGTTTGCGCCGGTCGTTACCGGTCCGGACCGGTCCGGACCGGTTTGCGCTGGTCGTTACCGGTCCGGAACGGTCCGGACCGGTTCCGAGCGGTCGTTACCGGTCCGGACCGGTTTGCGCCGGTTTCGACCGGTCCGGACCGGTTTGCGCCGGTTCCGACCGGTCCGGACCAGTTTGCGCCGGTTGTTACCGGTCCGGACCAGTTTGCGCCGGTCGTTACCGGTCCGGACCGGTTTGCGCCGGTCGTTACCGGTCCGGACCGGTCCGGACCGGTTTGCGCTGGTCGTTGCCGGTCCGGACCGGTTCTGAGCGGTCGTTACCGGTCCGGACCGGTTTGCGCCGGTTCCGACCGGTCCGGACCGGTTTGCGCCGGTTCCGACCGGTCCGGACCGGTTTGCGCCGGTCGTTACCGGTCCGGACCGGTCCGGACCGGTTTGCGCCGGTCGTTACCCGTCCGGACCGGTCCGGACCGGTTCTGAGCGGTCGTTACCGGTCCGGACCGGTTTGCGACGGTTCCGACCGGTCCGGACCGGTTTGCGCTGGTTCCGACCGGTCCGGACCGGTTTGCGCCGGTCGTTACCGGTCCTGACCGGTTTGCGCCGGTCCCGACCGGTCCGGACCGGTTTGCGCCGGTCGTTACCGGTCTGGACCGCTCCGGACCGGTTCTGAGCGGTCGTTACCGGTCCGGACCAGTTTGCGCCGGTTCCGACCGGTCCGGACTGGTTTGCGCCGGTTCCGACCGGTCCAGACCGGTTTGCGCCGGTCGTGACCAGTCCGGACCGGTCCGGACCGGTTCTGAGCGGTCGTTACCGGTCCGGACCGGTTTGCGCCGGTCCCGACCGGTCCGGACCGGTTTGCGCCGGTCGTTACCGGTCCGGACCGGTTTGCGCCAGTTCCGACCGGTCCGGACCGGTTTGCGCCGGTCGTTACCGGTCCTGACCGGTTTGCGCAGGTCGTGACCGGTCCGGACCGCTCCGGTCCGGTTCTGAGCGGTCGTTCCCGGTCCGGACCGGTTTGCGCCGGTTCCGACCGGTCCGGACCGGTTTGCGCCGGTCGTGACCGCTCCGGACCAGTTTGCGCCGGTCCCGACCGGTCCGGACCGGTTTGCGCCGGTCGTTACCAGTCCGGACCGATTTTCGCCGGTCGTGACCGGTCCGGACCGGTTTGCGCCGGTCGTTACCGGTCCGGACCGGTCCGGACCGGTTTGCGCCGGTCGTTACCGGTCCGGACCGGTCCGGACCGGTTCTGAGCGGTCGTTACCGGTCCGGACCGGTTTGCGCCGGTCGTTACCGGTCTGGACCGGTCCGGACCGGTTCTGAGCGGTCGTTACCGGTCCGGACCAGTTTGCGCCGGTTCCGACCGGTCCGGACTGGTTTGCGCCGGTTCCGACCGGTCCAGACCGGTTTGCGCCGGTCGTGACCGGTCCGGACCGGTCTGGACCGGTTCTGAGCGGTCGTTACCGGTCCGGACCGGTTTGCGCCGGTCGTGACCGGTCTAGACCGCTCCGGACCGGTTCTGAGCGGTCGTTACCGGTTCGGACCGGTTTGCGCCGGTTCCGACCGGTCCGGACCGGTTTTCGCCGGTCGTGACCTGTCCGGACCGGTTTGCGCCGGTCGTTACCGGTCCGGACCGCTCCGGACCGGTTCTGAGCGGTCGTTACCGGTCCGGACCAGTTTGCGCCGGTTCCGACCGGTCCGGACTGGTTTGCGCCGGTTCCGACCGGTCCAGACCGGTTTGCGCCGGTCGTGACCAGTCCGGACCGGTCTAGACCGGTTCTGAGCGGTCGTGACCGGTCCGGACCGGTTTGCGCCGGTTCCGACCGGTCCGGACCGGTTTGCGCTGCTTCAGACCGGTCCGGACCGGTTTGCGCCGGTCGTTACAGGTCCGGACCGGTCCGGACCGGTTTGCGCCGGTCGGTACCGGTCCGGACCGCTCCGGACCGGTTCTGAGCGGTCGTTCCCGGTCCGGACCGGTTTGCGCCGGTTCCGACCGGTCCGGACCGGTTTGCGCCGGTTCCGAGCGGTCCGGACCGGTTTTCGCCGGTCGTGACCGGTCCGGACCGGTTTGCGCCGGTCGTGACCGGTCCGGACCGGTCCGGACCGGTTCTGAGCGGTCGTTACCGGTCTGGACCGGTTTGCGCCGGTTCCGACCGGTCCGGACCGGTTTGCGCCGGTTCCGAGCGGTCCGGACCGGTTTGCGCCGGTCGTTACCGGTCCGGACCGGTTCTGAGCGGTCGTTACCGGTCCGGACCGGTTTTCGCCGGTCGTGACCGGTCCGGACCGGTTTGCGCCGGTCGTTACCGGTCCGGACCGGTTCCGAGCGGTCGTTACCGGTCCGGACCGGTTTGCGCCGGTTCCGACCGGTCCGGACCGGTTTGCGCCGGTCGTGACCGGTCCGGACCGCTCCGGACCGCTTCTGAGCGGTCGTGACCGGTCCGGACCGGTTTGCGCCGGTTCCGACCGGTCCGGACCGGTTTTCGCCGGTCGTGACCGGTCCGGACCGGTTTGCGCCGGTCGTGACCGGTCCGGACCGGTCTGGACCGGTTCTGAGCGGTCGTTACCGGTCCGGACTGGTTTGCGCCGGTTCCGACCGGTCCGGACCGGTTTGCGCCGGTCGTGACCGGTCCGGACCGGTTTGCACCGGTTCCGACCGGTCCAGACCGGTTTGCGCCGGTCGTTACCGGTCCGGAACTGTCTGGACCGGTTCTGAGCGGTCGTTACCGGTCCGGACCGGTTTGCGCCGGTCCCGACCGGTCCGGACCGGTTTGTGCCGGTCGTTACTGGTCCGGACCGGTCCGGACCGGTTTGCGCCGGTCGTTACCGGTCCGGACCGGTCCGGACCGGTTTGCGCCGGTGGTTACCGGTCCGGACCGGTTCTGAGCGGTCGTTACCGGTCCGGACCGGTTTGCGCCGGTTCCGACCGGTCCGGACCGGTTTGCGCCGGTCGTTACCGGTCCGGACCGGTTTGCGCCGGTTCCGACCGGTCCGGACCGGTTTGCGCCGGTCGTGACCGCTCCGGACCGGTTTGCGCCGGTCCCGACCGGTCCGGACCGGTTTGCGCCGGTCGTTACCGGTCCGGACCGGTTCTGAGCGGTCGTTACCGGTCCGGACCGGTTTTCGCCGGTCGTGACCGGTCCGGACCGGTTTTCGCCGGTCGTGACCGGTCCGGACCGGTTTTCTCCGGTCGTGACCGGTCCGGACCGGTTTGCGCCGGTCGTGACCGGTCCGGACCGGTTTTCGCCGGTCGTGACCGGTCCAGACCGCTTCTGAGCGGTCGTTACCGGTCCGGACCGGTTTGCGCCGGTCGTTACCGGTCCGGACCGATCCGGACCGGTTGTTACCGGTCCGGACCGGTTTGTGCCAGTCGTTACCGGTCCGGACCGGTTCTGAGCGGTCGTTACCGGTCCGGACCGGTTTGCGCCGGTTCCGACCGGTCCGGACCGGTTTGCGCCGGTTCCGAGCGGTCCGGACCGGTTTGCGCCGGTCGTTACCGGTCCGGACCGGTTCTGAGCGGTCGTTACCGGTCCGGACCGGTTTTCGCCGGTCGTGACCGGTCCGGACCGGTTTGCGCCGGTCGTTACCGGTCCGGACCGGTTCCGAGCGGTCGTTACCGGTCCGGACCGGTTTGCGCCGGTTCCGACCGGTCCGGACCGGTTTGCGCCGGTCGTGACCGGTCCGGACCGCTCCGGACCGCTTCTGAGCGGTCGTGACCGGTCCGGACCGGTTTGCGCCGGTTCCGACCGGTCCGGACCGGTTTTCGCCGGTCGTGACCGGTCCGGACCGGTTTGCGCCGGTCGTGACCGGTCCGGACCGGTCTGGACCGGTTCTGAGCGGTCGTTACCGGTCCGGACTGGTTTGCGCCGGTCGTTACCGGTCCGGACCGGTCCGGACCGGTTTGCGCCGGTCGTTACCGGTCCGGACCGGTCCGGACCGGTCGGAACCGGCGCAAACCGGTCCGGACCGGTCCGGACCGGTTCTGAGCGGTCGTTACCGGTCCGGACCGGTTTGCGCCGATTCCGACCGCTCCGGACCGGTTTGCGCCGATCGTTACCGGTCCGAACCGGTCCGGACCGGTTCTCAGCGGTCGTTACCGGTCCGGACCGGTTTGCGCCGGTTCCGAGCGCTCCGGACCGGTTCTGAGCGGTCGTTCTCGGTCCGGACCGGTTTGCGCCGATTCCGACTGGTCCGGACCGGTTTTGCGCCGGTTCCGACCGGTCCGGACCGGTTCTGAGCGGTCGTTCCCGGTCCGGACCGGTTTGCGCCGGTTCCGACCGGTCCGGACCAGTTTGCGCCGGTCGTGACCGGTCCGGACCGGTTTGCACCGGTTCCGACCGGTCCAGACCGGTTTGCGCCGGTCGTTACCGGTCCGGAACTGTCTGGACCGGTTCTGAGCGGTCGTTACCGGTCCGGACCGGTTTGCGCCGGTCCCGACCGGTCCGGACCGGTTTGTGCCGGTCGTTACTGGTCCGGACCGGTCCGGACCGGTTTGCGCCGGTCGTTACCGGTCCGGACCGGTCCGGACCGGTTTGCGCCGGTGGTTACCGGTCCGGACCGGTTCTGAGCGGTCGTTACCGGTCCGGACCGGTTTGCGCCGGTCGTGACCGGTCCGGACCGGTTTGCGCCGGTCGTTACCGGTCCGGACCGCTCCGGTCCGGTTCTGAGCGGTCGTTACCGGTCCGGACCGGTTTTCGCCGGTCGTTACCGGTCCGGACCGGTTCTGAGCGGTCGTTCCCGGTCCGGACCGGTTTGCGCCGGTCCCGACCGGTCCGGACCGGTTTGCGCCGGTCGTGACCGGTCCGGACCGGTTTGCACCGGTTCCGACCGGTCCAGACCAGTTTGCGCCGGTTGTTACCGGTCCGGACCAGTTTGCGCCGGTCGTTACCGGTCCGGACCGGTTTGCGCCGGTCGTTACCGGTCCGGACCGGTCCGGACCGGTTTGCGCTGGTCGTTGCCGGTCCGGACCGGTTCTGAGCGGTCGTTACCGGTCCGGACCGGTTTGCGCCGGTTCCGACCGGTCCGGACCGGTTTGCGCCGGTTCCGACCGGTCCGGACCGGTTTGCGCCGGTCGTTACCGGTCCGGACCGGTCCGGACCGGTTTGCGCCGGTCGTTACCCGTCCGGACCGGTCCGGACCGGTTCTGAGCGGTCGTTACCGGTCCGGACCGGTTTGCGCCGGTTCCGACCGGTCCGGACCGGTTTGCGCCGGTCGTTACCGGTCCGGACCGGTCCGGACCGGTTTGCGCCGGTCGTTACCCGTCCGGACCGGTCCGGACCGGTTCTGAGCGGTCGTTACCGGTCCGGACCGGTTTGCGCCGATTCCGACCGCTCCGGACCGGTTTGCGCCGATCGTTACCGGTCCGAACCGGTCCGGACCGGTTCTCAGCGGTCGTTACCGGTCCGGACCGGTTTGCGCCGGTTCCGAGCGCTCCGGACCGGTTCTGAGCGGTCGTTCTCGGTCCGGACCGGTTTGCGCCGATTCCGACTGGTCCGGACCGGTTTGCGCCGGTTCCGACCGGTCCGGACCGGTTTGCGCTGGTTCCGACCGGTCCGGACCGGTTTGCGCCGGTCGTTACCGGTCCTGACCGGTTTGCGCCGGTCCCGACCGGTCCGGACCGGTTTGCGCCGGTCGTTACCGGTCTGGACCGCTCCGGACCGGTTCTGAGCGGTCGTTACCGGTCCGGACCAGTTTGCGCCGGTTCCGACCGGTCCGGACTGGTTTGCGCCGGTTCCGACCGGTCCAGACCGGTTTGCGCCGGTCGTGACCAGTCCGGACCGGTCCGGACCGGTTCTGAGCGGTCGTTACCGGTCCGGACCGGTTTGCGCCGGTCCCGACCGGTCCGGACCGGTTTGCGCCGGTCGTTACCGGTCCGGACCGGTTTGCGCCAGTTCCGACCGGTCCGGACCGGTTTGCGCCGGTCGTTACCGGTCCTGACCGGTTTGCGCAGGTCGTGACCGGTCCGGACCGCTCCGGTCCGGTTCTGAGCGGTCGTTCCCGGTCCGGACCGGTTTGCGCCGGTTCCGACCGGTCCGGACCGGTTTGCGCCGGTCGTGACCGCTCCGGACCAGTTTGCGCCGGTCCCGACCGGTCCGGACCGGTTTGCGCCGGTCGTTACCAGTCCGGACCGATTTTCGCCGGTCGTGACCGGTCCGGACCGGTTTGCGCCGGTCGTTACCGGTCCGGACCGGTCCGGACCGGTTTGCGCCGGTCGTTACCGGTCCGGACCGGTCCGGACCGGTTCTGAGCGGTCGTTACCGGTCCGGACCGGTTTGCGCCGGTCGTTACCGGTCTGGACCGGTCCGGACCGGTTCTGAGCGGTCGTTACCGGTCCGGACCAGTTTGCGCCGGTTCCGACCGGTCCGGACTGGTTTGCGCCGGTTCCGACCGGTCCAGACCGGTTTGCGCCGGTCGTGACCGGTCCGGACCGGTCTGGACCGGTTCTGAGCGGTCGTTACCGGTCCGGACCGGTTTGCGCCGGTCGTGACCGGTCCGGACCGGTTCCGAGCGGTCGTTACCGGTCCGCACCGGTTTGCGCCGGTTCCGACCGGTCCGGACCAGTTTGCGCCAGTCGTTACCGGTCCGGACCGGTCCGGACCGGTTTGCGCCGGTCGTTACCGGTCCGGACCGGTCCGGACCGGTTTGCGCCGGTCGTTACCGGTCCGGACCGGTCCGGACCGGTTCCGAGCGGTCGTTACCGGTCCGGACCGGTTCCGAGCGGTCGTTACCGGCCCGGACCGGTTTGCGCCGGTTCTGAGCGGTCGTTACCGGTCCGGACCGGTTTGCGCCGGTTCCGACCGGTCCGGACCGGTTTGCGCCGGTTCCGACCGGTCCGGACCGGTTTGCGCCGGTCGTTACCGGTCCGGACCGGTCTGGACCGGTTCTGAGCGGTCGTTACCGGTCCGGACCGGTTTGCGCCGGTTCCGACCGGTCCGGACCGGTCGGAACCGGCGCAAACCGGTCCGGAACAGTTTGCGCCGGTCGTTACCGCTCCGGACCGGTCCGGACCGGTTTGCGCCGGTCGTGACCGGTCCGGACCGCTCCGGACCGGTTCTGAGCGGTCGTTCCCGGTCCGGACCGGTTTGCGCCGGTTCCGACCGGTCCGGACCGGTTTTCGCCGGTCGTGACCGGTCCGGACCGGTTTGCGCCGGTCGTTACCGGTCCGGACCGGTCCGGACCGGTTCTGAGCGGTCGTTACCGCTCCGGACCAGTTTGCGCCGGTCCCGACCGGTCCGGACCGGTTTGCGCCGGTCGTTACCGGTCCGGACCGGTTCTGAGCGGTCGTTACCAGTCCGGACCGGTTTTCGCCGGTCGTGACCGGTCCGGACCGGTTTGCGCCGGTCGTTACCGGTCCGGACTGGTCCGGACCGGTTTGCGCCGGTCGTTACCGGTCCGGACCGGTCCGGACCGGTTCCGAGCGGTCGTTACCGGTCCGGACCGGTTCCGAGCGGTCGTTACCGGTCCGCACCGGTTTGCGCCGGTTCCGACCGGTCCGGACCAGTTTGCGCCAGTCGTTACCGGTCCGGACCGGTCCGGACCGGTTTGCGCCGGTCGTTACCGGTCCGGACCGGTCCGGACCGGTTTGCGCCGGTCGTTACCGGTCCGGACCGGTCCGGACCGGTTCCGAGCGGTCGTTACCGGTCCGGACCGGTTCCGAGCGGTCGTTACCGGTCCGGACCGGTTTGCGCCGGTTCCGACCGGTCCGGACCGGTTTGCGCCGGTTCCGACCGGTCCGGACCGGTTTGCGCCGGTCGTTACCGGTCCGGTCCGGTCCGGACCGGTTTGCGCCGGTCGTTACCGGTCCGGACCGGTTCTGAGCGGTCGTGACCGCTCCGGACCGGTTTGCGCCGGTTCTGACCGGTCGTTCCCGGTCCGGACCGGTTTGCGCCGGTCGTTACCGGTCCGGACCGGTCCGGACCGGTTCTGAGCGGTCGTTACCGGTCCGGACCGGTTTGCGCCGGTTCCGACCGGTCCGGACCGGTTTGCGCCGGTCGTGACCGGTCCGGACCGGTTTTCGCCGGTCGTGAGCGGTCCGGACCGGTTTGCGCCGGTCGTTACCGGTCCGGACCGGTCCGGACCGGTTCTGAGCGGTCGTTACCGGTCCGGACCGGTTTGCGCCGGTTCCGACCGGTCCGGACCGGTTTGCGCCGGTCGTTACCGGTCCGGACCGGTCCGGACCGGTTTGCGCCGGTCGTTACCGGTCCGGAGCGGTCCGGACCGTTTGCGCCGGTCGTTACCGGCCCGGACCGGTTTGCGCCGGTTCTGAGCGGTCGTTACCGGTCCGGACCGGTTTGCGCCGGTTCCGACCGGTCCGGACCGGTTTGCGCCGGTTCCGACCGGTCCGGACCGGTTTGCGCCGGTCGTTACCGGTCCGGACCGGTCCGGACCGGTTTGCGCCGGTCGTTACCGGTCCGGAGCGGTCCGGACCGGTTTGCGCCGGTCGTTACCGCCCGGACCGGTTTGCGCCGGTTCTGAGCGGTCGTTACCGGTCCGGACCGGTTTGCGCCGGTTCCGACCGGTCCCGGACCGGTCGGAACCGGCGCAAACCGGTCCGGAACAGTTTGCGCCGGTCGTTACCGCTCCGGACCGGTCCGGACCGGTTTGCGCCGGTCGTTACCGGTCCGGACCGGTCCGGACCGGTTCCGAGCGGTCGTTACCGGTCCGGACGGGTTTGCGCCGGTTCCGACCGGTCCGGACCGGTTTGCGCCGGTTCCGACCGGTCCGGACCGGTTTGCGCCGGTCGTTACCGGTCCGGACCGGTCCGGACCGGTTTGCGCCGGTCGTTACCGGTCCGGACCGGTCCGGACCGGTTCTGAGCGGTCGTTACCGGTCCGGACCGGTTTGCGCCGGTTCCGACCGGTCCGGACCGGTTTGCGCCGGTCGTGACCGGTCCGGACCGGATTTGAGCGGTCGTTACCGGTCCGGACCGGTTTGCGCCGGGAACGACCGCTCCGGACCGGTTTTCGCCGGTCATGACCGGTCCGGACCGGTTTGCGCCGGTCGGTACCGGTCCGGACCGGTTTGCGCCGGTCGTTACCGGTCCGGACCGGTCCGGACCGGTTCTGAGCGGTCGTTACCGCTCCGGACCAGTTTGCGCCGGTCCCGACCGGTCCGGACCGGTTTGCGCCGGTCGTTACCGGTCCGGACCGGTTTTCGCCGGTCGTTACCGGTCCGGACTGGTCCGGACCGGTTTGCGCCGGTCGTTACGGGTCCGGACCGGTCCGGACCGGTTCCGAGCGGTCGTTACCGGTCCGGACCGGTTCCGAGCGGTCGTTACCGGTCCGCACCGGTTTGCGCCGGTTCCGACCGGTCCGGACCGGTTTGCGCCGGTTCCGACCGGTCCGGACCGGTTTGCGCCGGTCATGACCGGTCCGGACCGGTTTGCGCCGGTCGTTACCGGTCCGGACCGGTCCGGACCGGTTTGCGCCGGTCGTTACCGGTCCGGACCGGTCCGGACCGGTTCTGAGCGGTCGTTACCGGTCCGGACCGGTTTGCGCCGGTTCCGACCGGTCCGGACCGGTTTGCGCCGGTCGTGACCGGTCCGGACCGCTCCGGACCGGTTCTGAGCGGTCGTTCCCGGTCCGGACCGGTTTGCGCCGGTTCCGACCGGTCCGGACCGGTTCTGAGCGGTCGTTACCGGTCCGGACCGGTTTGCGCCGGTCGTTACCGGTCCGGACCGGTCCGGACCGGTTTGCGCCGGTCGTTACCGGTCCGGACCGGTCCGGACCGGTTCTGAGCGGTCGTTACCGGTCCGGACCGGTTTGCGGCGGTTCCGACCGGTCCGGACCGGTTTGCGGCGGTTCCGACCGGTCCGGACCGGTTCTGAGCGGTCGTTCCCGGTCCGGACCGGTTTGCGCCGGTTCCGACCGGTCCGGACCGGTTTGCGCCGGTCGTTACCGGTCCGGACCGGTCTGGTCCGGTTCTGACCGGTCGTTCCCGGTCCGGACCGGTTTGCGCCGGTTCAAACTCGATTCTGCCGGTCTGGACTAGTTTGCACCAGTTTGTACCGGTTCCGACCGGTGCGGACCGCTTTTCGCCAGTCGTTACTGGTGCAGAACGGTTTGCTCCGGTTCTGACCGGTCGACACCAGTCTAGAGTGGTTTGCGCCAGTTCAAACTGGTCTGCGCTGATTTGTACTGGTTCCGACCGGTCCGGACCGGTTTGCGCCGGTCGTTACCGGTCCGGACCGGTCCGGACCGGTTCTGAGCGGTCGTTACCGGTCCGGACCGGTTTGCGCCGGTTCCGACCCGTCCGGACCGGTTTGCGCCGGTTCCGACCGGTCCGGACCGGTTTGCGCCGGTCGTTACCGGTCCGGACCGGTCCGGACCGGTTTGCGCCGGTCGTTACCGGTCCGGACCGGTCCGGACCGGTTCCGAGCGGTCATTACTGGTCCGGACCGGTTTGCGCCGGTCGTTACCGGTCCGGACCGGTCCGGACCGGTTCTGAGCGGTCGTTACCGCTCCGGACCAGTTTGCGCCGGTCCCGACCGGTCCGGACCGGTTTGCGCCGGTCGTTACCGGTCCGGACCGGTTCTGAGCGGTCGTTACCAGTCCGGACCGGTTTTCGCCGGTCGTGACCGGTCCGGACCGGTTTGCGCCGGTCGTTACCGGTCCGGACTGGTCCGGACCGGTTTGCGCCGGTCGTTACCGGTCCGGACCGGTCCGGACCGGTTCCGAGCGGTCGTTACCGGTCCGGACCGGTTCCGAGCGGTCGTTACCGGTCCGCACCGGTTTGCGCCGGTTCCGACCCGTCCGGACCGGTTTGCGCCGGTTCCGACCGGTCCGGACCGGTTTGCGCCGGTCGTTACCGGTCCGGACCGGTCCGGACCGGTTTGCGCCGGTCGTTACCGGTCCGGACCGGTCCGGACCGGTTTGCGCCGGTCGTGACCGGTCCGGACCGCTCCGGACCGGTTCTGAGCGGTCGTTCCCGGTCCGGACCGGTTTGCGCCGGTTCCGACCGGTCCGGACCGGTTTTCGCCGGTCGTGACCGGTCCGGACCGGTTTGCGCCGGTCGTTACCGGTCCGGACCGGTCCGGACCGGTTCTGAGCGGTCGTTACCGCTCCGGACCAGTTTGCGCCGGTCCCGACCGGTCCGGACCGGTTTGCGCCGGTCGTTACCGGTCCGGACCGGTTCTGAGCGGTCGTTACCAGTCCGGACCGGTTTTCGCCGGTCGTGACCGGTCCGGACCGGTTCCGAGCGGTCGTTACCGGTCCGCACCGGTTTGCGCCGGTTCCGACCGGTCCGGACCAGTTTGCGCCAGTCGTTACCGGTCCGGACCGGTCCGGACCGGTTTGCGCCGGTCGTTACCGGTCCGGACCGGTCCGGACCGGTTTGCGCCGGTCGTTACCGGTCCGGACCGGTCCGGACCGGTTCCGAGCGGTCGTTACCGGTCCGGACCGGTTCCGAGCGGTCGTTACCGGCCCGGACCGGTTTGCGCCGGTTCTGAGCGGTCGTTACCGGTCCGGACCGGTTTGCGCCGGTTCCGACCGGTCCGGACCGGTTTGCGCCGGTTCCGACCGGTCCGGACCGGTTTGCGCCGGTCGTTACCGGTCCGGACCGGTCTGGACCGGTTCTGAGCGGTCGTTACCGGTCCGGACCGGTTTGCGCCGGTTCCGACCGGTCCGGACCGGTCGGAACCGGCGCAAACCGGTCCGGAACAGTTTGCGCCGGTCGTTACCGCTCCGGACCGGTCCGGACCGGTTTGCGCCGGTCGTGACCGGTCCGGACCGCTCCGGACCGGTTCTGAGCGGTCGTTCCCGGTCCGGACCGGTTTGCGCCGGTTCCGACCGGTCCGGACCGGTTTTCGCCGGTCGTGACCGGTCCGGACCGGTTTGCGCCGGTCGTTACCGGTCCGGACCGGTCCGGACCGGTTCTGAGCGGTCGTTACCGCTCCGGACCAGTTTGCGCCGGTCCCGACCGGTCCGGACCGGTTTGCGCCGGTCGTTACCGGTCCGGACCGGTTCTGAGCGGTCGTTACCAGTCCGGACCGGTTTTCGCCGGTCGTGACCGGTCCGGACCGGTTTGCGCCGGTCGTTACCGGTCCGGACTGGTCCGGACCGGTTTGCGCCGGTCGTTACCGGTCCGGACCGGTCCGGACCGGTTCCGAGCGGTCGTTACCGGTCCGGACCGGTTCCGAGCGGTCGTTACCGGTCCGCACCGGTTTGCGCCGGTTCCGACCGGTCCGGACCAGTTTGCGCCAGTCGTTACCGGTCCGGACCGGTCCGGACCGGTTTGCGCCGGTCGTTACCGGTCCGGACCGGTCCGGACCGGTTTGCGCCGGTCGTTACCGGTCCGGACCGGTTCTGAGCGGTCGTGACCGCTCCGGACCGGTTTGCGCCGGTTCTGACCGGTCGTTCCCGGTCCGGACCGGTTTGCGCCGGTCGTTACCGGTCCGGACCGGTCCGGACCGGTTCTGAGCGGTCGTTACCGGTCCGGACCGGTTTGCGCCGGTTCCGACCGGTCCGGACCGGTTTGCGCCGGTCGTGACCGGTCCGGACCGGTTTTCGCCGGTCGTGAGCGGTCCGGACCGGTTTGCGCCGGTCGTTACCGGTCCGGACCGGTCCGGACCGGTTCTGAGCGGTCGTTACCGGTCCGGACCGGTTTGCGCCGGTTCCGACCGGTCCGGACCGGTTTGCGCCGGTCGTTACCGGTCCGGACCGGTCCGGACCGGTTTGCGCCGGTCGTTACCGGTCCGGAGCGGTCCGGACCGGTTTGCGCCGGTCGTTACCGGCCCGGACCGGTTTGCGCCGGTTCTGAGCGGTCGTTACCGGTCCGGACCGGTTTGCGCCGGTTCCGACCGGTCCGGACCGGTTTGCGCCGGTTCCGACCGGTCCGGACCGGTTTGCGCCGGTCGTTACCGGTCCGGACCGGTCTGGACCGGTTCTGAGCGGTCGTTACCGGTCCGGACCGGTTTGCGCCGGTTCCGACCGTTCCGGACCGGTCGGAACCGGCGCAAACCGGTCCGGAACAGTTTGCGCCGGTCGTTACCGCTCCGGACCGGTCCGGACCGGTTTGCGCCGGTCGTTACCGGTCCGGACCGGTCCGGACCGGTTCCGAGCGGTCGTTACCGGTCCGGACGGGTTTGCGCCGGTTCCGACCGGTCCGGACCGGTTTGCGCCGGTTCCGACCGGTCCGGACCGGTTTGCGCCGGTCGTTACCGGTCCGGACCGGTCCGGACCGGTTTGCGCCGGTCGTTACCGGTCCGGACCAGTCCGGACCGGTTCTGAGCGGTCGTTACCGGTCCGGACCGGTTTGCGCCGGTTCCGACCGGTCCGGACCGGTTTGCGCCGGTCGTTACCGGTCCGGTCCGGTCCGGACCGGTTTGCGCCGGTCGTTACCGGTCCGGACCGGTTCTGAGCGGTCGTTACCGGTCCGGACCGGTTCTGAGCGGTCGTGACCGGTCCGGACCGGTTTGCGCCGGTTCCGACCGGTCCGGACCGGTTTGCGCCGGTCGTGACCGGTCCAGACCGCTCCGGACCGGTTCTGAGCGGTCGTTCCCGGTCCGGACCGGTTTGCGCCGGTTCCGACCGGTCCGGACCGGTTTGCGCCGGTCGTGACCGGTCCGGACCGGTTTGCGCCGGTCGTTACCGGTCCGGACCGGTTTGCGCCGGTCGTTACCGGTCCGGACCGGTCCGGACCGGTTCTGAGCGGTCGTTACCGCTCCGGACCAGTTTGCGCCGGTCCCGACCGGTCCGGACCGGTTTGCGCCGGTCGTTACCGGTCCGGACCGGTTCTGAGCGGTCGTTACCAGTCCGGACCGGTTTTCGCCGGTCGTGACCGGTCCGGACCGGTTCCGAGCGGTCGTTACCGGTCCGCACCGGTTTGCGCCGGTTCCGACCGGTCCGGACCAGTTTGCGCCAGTCGTTACCGGTCCGGACCGGTCCGGACCGGTTTGCGCCGGTCGTTACCGGTCCGGACCGGTCCGGACCGGTTTGCGCCGGTCGTTACCGGTCCGGACCGGTCCGGACCGGTTCCGAGCGGTCGTTACCGGTCCGGACCGGTTCCGAGCGGTCGTTACCGGCCCGGACCGGTTTGCGCCGGTTCTGAGCGGTCGTTACCGGTCCGGACCGGTTTGCGCCGGTTCCGACCGGTCCGGACCGGTTTGCGCCGGTCCCGACCGGTCCGGACCGGTTTGCGCCGGTCGTTACCGGTCCGGACCGGTTTTCGCCGGTCGTGACCGGTCCGGACCGGTTCTGAGCGGTCGTTACCGGTCCGGACCGGTTTGCACCGGTCCCGACCGGTCCGGACCGGTTTGCGCCGGTCGTGACCGGTCCGGACCGGTTTGCGCCGGTTCCGACCGGTCCGGACCGGTTTTCGCCGGTCGTGACCGGTCCGGAGCGGTTTGCGCCGGTCGTTACCGGTCCGGACCGGTCTGGACCGGTTCTGAGCGGTCGTTACCGGTCCGGACCGGTTTGCGCCAGTCCCGACCGGTCCGGACCGGTTTGCGCCGGTTCCGACCGGTCCGGACCGGTTTGCGCCAGTCGTTACCGGTCCGGACCGCTCCGGACCGGTTCTGAGCGGTCGTTCCCGGTCCGGACCGGTTTGCGCCGGTTCCGACCGGTCCGGACCGGTTTGCGCCGGTCGTTACCGGTCCGGACCAGTCCGGACCGGTTTGCGCCGGTCGTTACCGGTCCGGACCGGTTTGCGCCGGTCCCGACCGGTCCGTACCGTTTTGCGCCGGTCGTTACCGGTCCGGACCGGTCCGGACCAGTTTGCGCCGGTTCCGACCGGTCCGGACCGTTTTGCGCCGGTCGTTACCGGTCCGGACCGGTTTGCGCCGGTCGTGACCGCTCCGGACCGGTTTGCGCCGGTTCCGACCGGTCCGGACCGGTTTTCGCTGGTCGTGACCGGTCCTGACCGGTTTGCGCCGGTCGTTACCGGTCCGTACCGGTTTGCGCCGGTCGTTACCGGTCCGGACCGGTCCGGACCAGTTTGCGCCGGTTCCGACCGGTCCGTAGCGGTTTGCGCCGGTCGTTACCGGTCCGGACCGGTTTTCGCCGGTCGTGACCGGTCCGGACCGCTCCGGACCGGTTCTGAGCGGTCGTTCGCGGTCCGGACCGGTTTGCGCCGGTTCCGACCGGTCCGGACCGGTTTGCGCCGGTTCCGACCGGTCCGGACCGGTTTGCGCCGGTTCCGACCGGTCCGGACCAGTTTGCGCCGGTCGTTACCGGTCCGGACCGGTCCGGACCGGTTTGCGCCGGTCGTGACCGCTCCGGACCGGTTTGCGCCGGTCCCGACCGGTCCGGACCGGTTTGCGCCGGTCGTTACCGGTCCGGACCGGTTCTGAGCGGTCGTTACCGGTCCAGACCGGTTTTCGCCGGTTCCGACCGGTCCGGACCGGTTTGCGCCGGTCGTGACCGGTCCGGACCGGTCTGGACCGGTTCTGAGCGGTCGTTCTCGGTCCGGACCGGTTTGCGCCGGTTCCAACTGGTCCGGACCGGTTTGCGCCGGTTCCGACCGGTCCGGACCGGTTCTGAGCGGTCGTTCCCGGTCCGGACCGGTTTGCGCCGGTTCCGACCGGTCCGGACCAGTTTGCGCCGGTCGTTACCGGTCCGGACCGGTTTTGAGCGGTCGTTCGCGGTCCGGACCGGTTTGCGCCGGTCCCGACCGGTCCGGACCGGTTTGCGCCGGTCGTTACCGGTCCGGACCGGTCCGGACCGGTTCTGAGCGGTCGTTACCGGTCCGGACCGGTTTGCGCCGGTCCCGACCGGTCCGGACCGGTTTGCGCCGGTCGTTACCGGTCCGGACCGGTCCGGACCAGTTTGCGCCGGTTCCGACCGGTCCGGACCGGTTTGCGCCGATCGTTACCGGTCCGAAGCGGTCCGGACCGGTTCTCAGCGGTCGTTACCGGTCCGGACCGGTTTGCGCCGGTTCCGACCGCTCCGGACCGGTTCTGAGCGGTCGTTCTCGGTCCGGACCGGTTTGCGCCGATTCCGACTGGTCCGGACCGGTTTGCGCCGGTTCCGACCGGTCCGGACCGGTTCTGAGCGGTCGTTCCCGGTCCGGACCGGTTTGCGCCGGTTCCGACCGGTCCGGACCAGTTTGCGCCGGTCGTTACCGGTCCGGACCGGTTTGCGCCGGTCGTTACCGGTCCGGACCGGTCCGGACCGGTTTGCGCCGGTCGTTGCCGGTCCGGACCGGTTCTGAGCGGTCGTTACCGGTCCGGACCGGTTTGCGCCGGTTCCGACCGGTCCGGACCGGTTTGCGCCGGTTCCGACCGGTCCGGACCGGTTTGCGCCGGTCGTTACCGGTCCGGACCGGTCCGGACCGGTTTGCGCCGGTCGTTACCCGTCCGGACCGGTCCGGACCGGTTCTGAGCGGTCGTTACCGGTCCGGACCGGTTTGCGACGGTTCCGACCGGTCCGGACCGGTTTGCGCTGGTTCCGACCGGTCCGGACCGGTTTGCGCCGGTCGTTACCGGTCCTGACCGGTTTGCGCCGGTCCCGACCGGTCCGGACCGGTTTGCGCCGGTCGTTACCGGTCTGGACCGCTCCGGACCGGTTCTGAGCGGTCGTTACCGGTCCGGACCAGTTTGCGCCGGTTCCGACCGGTCCGGACCGGTTTGCGCCGGTCGTTACCGGTCCGGACCGGTTTGCGCCAGTTCCGACCGGTCCGGACCGGTTTGCGCCGGTCGTTACCGGTCCTGACCGGTTTGCGCCGGTTCCGACCGGTCCGGACCGGTTTGCGCCGGTCGTGACCGGTCCGGACCGGTTTGCGCCGGTCGTTACCGGTCCGGACCGGTCCGGACCGGTTCCGAGCGGTCATTACTGGTCCGGACCGGTTTGCGCCGGTCGTTACCGGTCCGGACCGGTCCGGACCGGTTCTGAGCGGTCGTTACCGCTCCGGACCAGTTTGCGCCGGTCCCGACCGGTCCGGACCGGTTTGCGCCGGTCGTTACCGGTCCGGACCGGTTCTGAGCGGTCGTTACCAGTCCGGACCGGTTTTCGCCGGTCGTGACCGGTCCGGACCGGTTTGCGCCGGTCGTTACCGGTCCGGACTGGTCCGGACCGGTTTGCGCCGGTCGTTACCGGTCCGGACCGGTCCGGACCGGTTCCGAGCGGTCGTTACCGGTCCGGACCGGTTCCGAGCGGTCGTTACCGGTCCGCACCGGTTTGCGCCGGTTCCGACCCGTCCGGACCGGTTTGCGCCGGTTCCGACCGGTCCGGACCGGTTTGCGCCGGTCGTTACCGGTCCGGACCGGTCCGGACCGGTTTGCGCCGGTCGTTACCGGTCCGGACCGGTCCGGACCGGTTTGCGCCGGTCGTGACCGGTCCGGACCGCTCCGGACCGGTTCTGAGCGGTCGTTCCCGGTCCGGACCGGTTTGCGCCGGTTCCGACCGGTCCGGACCGGTTTTCGCCGGTCGTGACCGGTCCGGACCGGTTTGCGCCGGTCGTTACCGGTCCGGACCGGTCCGGACCGGTTCTGAGCGGTCGTTACCGCTCCGGACCAGTTTGCGCCGGTCCCGACCGGTCCGGACCGGTTTGCGCCGGTCGTTACCGGTCCGGACCGGTTCTGAGCGGTCGTTACCAGTCCGGACCGGTTTTCGCCGGTCGTGACCGGTCCGGACCGGTTCCGAGCGGTCGTTACCGGTCCGCACCGGTTTGCGCCGGTTCCGACCGGTCCGGACCAGTTTGCGCCAGTCGTTACCGGTCCGGACCGGTCCGGACCGGTTTGCGCCGGTCGTTACCGGTCCGGACCGGTCCGGACCGGTTTGCGCCGGTCGTTACCGGTCCGGACCGGTCCGGACCGGTTCCGAGCGGTCGTTACCGGTCCGGACCGGTTCCGAGCGGTCGTTACCGGCCCGGACCGGTTTGCGCCGGTTCTGAGCGGTCGTTACCGGTCCGGACCGGTTTGCGCCGGTTCCGACCGGTCCGGACCGGTTTGCGCCGGTTCCGACCGGTCCGGACCGGTTTGCGCCGGTCGTTACCGGTCCGGACCGGTCTGGACCGGTTCTGAGCGGTCGTTACCGGTCCGGACCGGTTTGCGCCGGTTCCGACCGGTCCGGACCGGTCGGAACCGGCGCAAACCGGTCCGGAACAGTTTGCGCCGGTCGTTACCGCTCCGGACCGGTCCGGACCGGTTTGCGCCGGTCGTGACCGGTCCGGACCGCTCCGGACCGGTTCTGAGCGGTCGTTCCCGGTCCGGACCGGTTTGCGCCGGTTCCGACCGGTCCGGACCGGTTTTCGCCGGTCGTGACCGGTCCGGACCGGTTTGCGCCGGTCGTTACCGGTCCGGACCGGTCCGGACCGGTTCTGAGCGGTCGTTACCGCTCCGGACCAGTTTGCGCCGGTCCCGACCGGTCCGGACCGGTTTGCGCCGGTCGTTACCGGTCCGGACCGGTTCTGAGCGGTCGTTACCAGTCCGGACCGGTTTTCGCCGGTCGTGACCGGTCCGGACCGGTTTGCGCCGGTCGTTACCGGTCCGGACTGGTCCGGACCGGTTTGCGCCGGTCGTTACCGGTCCGGACCGGTCCGGACCGGTTCCGAGCGGTCGTTACCGGTCCGGACCGGTTCCGAGCGGTCGTTACCGGTCCGCACCGGTTTGCGCCGGTTCCGACCGGTCCGGACCAGTTTGCGCCAGTCGTTACCGGTCCGGACCGGTCCGGACCGGTTTGCGCCGGTCGTTACCGGTCCGGACCGGTCCGGACCGGTTTGCGCCGGTCGTTACCGGTCCGGACCGGTTCTGAGCGGTCGTGACCGCTCCGGACCGGTTTGCGCCGGTTCTGACCGGTCGTTCCCGGTCCGGACCGGTTTGCGCCGGTCGTTACCGGTCCGGACCGGTCCGGACCGGTTCTGAGCGGTCGTTACCGGTCCGGACCGGTTTGCGCCGGTTCCGACCGGTCCGGACCGGTTTGCGCCGGTCGTGACCGGTCCGGACCGGTTTTCGCCGGTCGTGAGCGGTCCGGACCGGTTTGCGCCGGTCGTTACCGGTCCGGACCGGTCCGGACCGGTTCTGAGCGGTCGTTACCGGTCCGGACCGGTTTGCGCCGGTTCCGACCGGTCCGGACCGGTTTGCGCCGGTCGTTACCGGTCCGGACCGGTCCGGACCGGTTTGCGCCGGTCGTTACCGGTCCGGAGCGGTCCGGACCGGTTTGCGCCGGTCGTTACCGGCCCGGACCGGTTTGCGCCGGTTCTGAGCGGTCGTTACCGGTCCGGACCGGTTTGCGCCGGTTCCGACCGGTCCGGACCGGTTTGCGCCGGTTCCGACCGGTCCGGACCGGTTTGCGCCGGTCGTTACCGGTCCGGACCGGTCTGGACCGGTTCTGAGCGGTCGTTACCGGTCCGGACCGGTTTGCGCCGGTTCCGACCGTTCCGGACCGGTCGGAACCGGCGCAAACCGGTCCGGAACAGTTTGCGCCGGTCGTTACCGCTCCGGACCGGTCCGGACCGGTTTGCGCCGGTCGTTACCGGTCCGGACCGGTCCGGACCGGTTCCGAGCGGTCGTTACCGGTCCGGACGGGTTTGCGCCGGTTCCGACCGGTCCGGACCGGTTTGCGCCGGTTCCGACCGGTCCGGACCGGTTTGCGCCGGTCGTTACCGGTCCGGACCGGTCCGGACCGGTTTGCGCCGGTCGTTACCGGTCCGGACCAGTCCGGACCGGTTCTGAGCGGTCGTTACCGGTCCGGACCGGTTTGCGCCGGTTCCGACCGGTCCGGACCGGTTTGCGCCGGTCGTTACCGGTCCGGTCCGGTCCGGACCGGTTTGCGCCGGTCGTTACCGGTCCGGACCGGTTCTGAGCGGTCGTTACCGGTCCGGACCGGTTCTGAGCGGTCGTGACCGGTCCGGACCGGTTTGCGCCGGTTCCGACCGGTCCGGACCGGTTTGCGCCGGTCGTGACCGGTCCAGACCGCTCCGGACCGGTTCTGAGCGGTCGTTCCCGGTCCGGACCGGTTTGCGCCGGTTCCGACCGGTCCGGACCGGTTTGCGCCGGTCGTGACCGGTCCGGACCGGTTTGCGCCGGTCGTTACCGGTCCGGACCGGTTTGCGCCGGTCGTTACCGGTCCGGACCGGTCCGGACCGGTTCTGAGCGGTCGTTACCGCTCCGGACCAGTTTGCGCCGGTCCCGACCGGTCCGGACCGGTTTGCGCCGGTCGTTACCGGTCCGGACCGGTTCTGAGCGGTCGTTACCAGTCCGGACCGGTTTTCGCCGGTCGTGACCGGTCCGGACCGGTTCCGAGCGGTCGTTACCGGTCCGCACCGGTTTGCGCCGGTTCCGACCGGTCCGGACCAGTTTGCGCCAGTCGTTACCGGTCCGGACCGGTCCGGACCGGTTTGCGCCGGTCGTTACCGGTCCGGACCGGTCCGGACCGGTTTGCGCCGGTCGTTACCGGTCCGGACCGGTCCGGACCGGTTCCGAGCGGTCGTTACCGGTCCGGACCGGTTCCGAGCGGTCGTTACCGGCCCGGACCGGTTTGCGCCGGTTCTGAGCGGTCGTTACCGGTCCGGACCGGTTTGCGCCGGTTCCGACCGGTCCGGACCGGTTTGCGCCGGTCCCGACCGGTCCGGACCGGTTTGCGCCGGTCGTTACCGGTCCGGACCGGTTTTCGCCGGTCGTGACCGGTCCGGACCGGTTCTGAGCGGTCGTTACCGGTCCGGACCGGTTTGCACCGGTCCCGACCGGTCCGGACCGGTTTGCGCCGGTCGTGACCGGTCCGGACCGGTTTGCGCCGGTTCCGACCGGTCCGGACCGGTTTTCGCCGGTCGTGACCGGTCCGGAGCGGTTTGCGCCGGTCGTTACCGGTCCGGACCGGTCTGGACCGGTTCTGAGCGGTCGTTACCGGTCCGGACCGGTTTGCGCCAGTCCCGACCGGTCCGGACCGGTTTGCGCCGGTTCCGACCGGTCCGGACCGGTTTGCGCCAGTCGTTACCGGTCCGGACCGCTCCGGACCGGTTCTGAGCGGTCGTTCCCGGTCCGGACCGGTTTGCGCCGGTTCCGACCGGTCCGGACCGGTTTGCGCCGGTCGTTACCGGTCCGGACCAGTCCGGACCGGTTTGCGCCGGTCGTTACCGGTCCGGACCGGTTTGCGCCGGTCCCGACCGGTCCGTACCGTTTTGCGCCGGTCGTTACCGGTCCGGACCGGTCCGGACCAGTTTGCGCCGGTTCCGACCGGTCCGGACCGTTTTGCGCCGGTCGTTACCGGTCCGGACCGGTTTGCGCCGGTCGTGACCGCTCCGGACCGGTTTGCGCCGGTTCCGACCGGTCCGGACCGGTTTTCGCTGGTCGTGACCGGTCCTGACCGGTTTGCGCCGGTCGTTACCGGTCCGTACCGGTTTGCGCCGGTCGTTACCGGTCCGGACCGGTCCGGACCAGTTTGCGCCGGTTCCGACCGGTCCGTAGCGGTTTGCGCCGGTCGTTACCGGTCCGGACCGGTTTTCGCCGGTCGTGACCGGTCCGGACCGCTCCGGACCGGTTCTGAGCGGTCGTTCGCGGTCCGGACCGGTTTGCGCCGGTTCCGACCGGTCCGGACCGGTTTGCGCCGGTTCCGACCGGTCCGGACCGGTTTGCGCCGGTTCCGACCGGTCCGGACCAGTTTGCGCCGGTCGTTACCGGTCCGGACCGGTCCGGACCGGTTTGCGCCGGTCGTGACCGCTCCGGACCGGTTTGCGCCGGTCCCGACCGGTCCGGACCGGTTTGCGCCGGTCGTTACCGGTCCGGACCGGTTCTGAGCGGTCGTTACCGGTCCAGACCGGTTTTCGCCGGTTCCGACCGGTCCGGACCGGTTTGCGCCGGTCGTGACCGGTCCGGACCGGTCTGGACCGGTTCTGAGCGGTCGTTCTCGGTCCGGACCGGTTTGCGCCGGTTCCAACTGGTCCGGACCGGTTTGCGCCGGTTCCGACCGGTCCGGACCGGTTCTGAGCGGTCGTTCCCGGTCCGGACCGGTTTGCGCCGGTTCCGACCGGTCCGGACCAGTTTGCGCCGGTCGTTACCGGTCCGGACCGGTTTTGAGCGGTCGTTCGCGGTCCGGACCGGTTTGCGCCGGTCCCGACCGGTCCGGACCGGTTTGCGCCGGTCGTTACCGGTCCGGACCGGTCCGGACCGGTTCTGAGCGGTCGTTACCGGTCCGGACCGGTTTGCGCCGGTCCCGACCGGTCCGGACCGGTTTGCGCCGGTCGTTACCGGTCCGGACCGGTCCGGACCAGTTTGCGCCGGTTCCGACCGGTCCGGACCGGTTTGCGCCGATCGTTACCGGTCCGAAGCGGTCCGGACCGGTTCTCAGCGGTCGTTACCGGTCCGGACCGGTTTGCGCCGGTTCCGACCGCTCCGGACCGGTTCTGAGCGGTCGTTCTCGGTCCGGACCGGTTTGCGCCGATTCCGACTGGTCCGGACCGGTTTGCGCCGGTTCCGACCGGTCCGGACCGGTTCTGAGCGGTCGTTCCCGGTCCGGACCGGTTTGCGCCGGTTCCGACCGGTCCGGACCAGTTTGCGCCGGTCGTTACCGGTCCGGACCGGTTTGCGCCGGTCGTTACCGGTCCGGACCGGTCCGGACCGGTTTGCGCCGGTCGTTGCCGGTCCGGACCGGTTCTGAGCGGTCGTTACCGGTCCGGACCGGTTTGCGCCGGTTCCGACCGGTCCGGACCGGTTTGCGCCGGTTCCGACCGGTCCGGACCGGTTTGCGCCGGTCGTTACCGGTCCGGACCGGTCCGGACCGGTTTGCGCCGGTCGTTACCCGTCCGGACCGGTCCGGACCGGTTCTGAGCGGTCGTTACCGGTCCGGACCGGTTTGCGACGGTTCCGACCGGTCCGGACCGGTTTGCGCTGGTTCCGACCGGTCCGGACCGGTTTGCGCCGGTCGTTACCGGTCCTGACCGGTTTGCGCCGGTCCCGACCGGTCCGGACCGGTTTGCGCCGGTCGTTACCGGTCTGGACCGCTCCGGACCGGTTCTGAGCGGTCGTTACCGGTCCGGACCAGTTTGCGCCGGTTCCGACCGGTCCGGACCGGTTTGCGCCGGTCGTTACCGGTCCGGACCGGTTTGCGCCAGTTCCGACCGGTCCGGACCGGTTTGCGCCGGTCGTTACCGGTCCTGACCGGTTTGCGCCGGTTCCGACCGGTCCGGACCGGTTTGCGCCGGTCGTGACCGGTCCGGACCGGTTTGCGCAGGTCGTGACCGGTCCGGACCGCTCCGGTCCGGTTCTGAGCGGTCGTTCCCGGTCCGGACCGGTTTGCGCCGGTTCCGACCGGTCCGGACCGGTTTGCGCCGGTCGTGACCGCTCCGGACCAGTTTGCGCCGGTCCCGACCGGTCCGGACCGGTTTGCGCCGGTCGTTACCAGTCCGGACCGATTTTCGCCGGTCGTGACCGGTCCGGACCGGTTTGCGCCGGTCGTTACCGGTCCGGACCGGTCCGGACCGGTTTGCGCCGGTCGTTACCGGTCCGGACCGGTCCGGACCGGTTCTGAGCGGTCGTTACCGGTCCGGACCAGTTTGCGCCGGTTCCGACCGGTCCGGACTGGTTTGCGCCGGTTCCGACCGGTCCAGACCGGTTTGCGCCGGTCGTGACCGGTCCGGACCGGTCTGGACCGGTTCTGAGCGGTCGTTACCGGTCCGGACCGGTTTGCGCTGGTCGTGACCGGTCTAGACCGCTCCGGACCGGTTCTGAGCGGTCGTTACCGCTCCGGACCAGTTTGCGCCGGTCGTTACCGGTCCGGACCGGTCCGGACCGGTTCCGAGCGGTCATTACTGGTCCGGACCGGTTTGCGCCGGTCGTTACCGGTCCGGACCGGTCCGGACCGGTTCTGAGCGGTCGTTACCGCTCCGGACCAGTTTGCGCCGGTCCCGACCGGTCCGGACCGGTTTGCGCCGGTCGTTACCGGTCCGGACCGGTTCTGAGCGGTCGTTACCAGTCCGGACCGGTTTTCGCCGGTCGTGACCGGTCCGGACCGGTTTGCGCCGGTCGTTACCGGTCCGGACTGGTCCGGACCGGTTTGCGCCGGTCGTTACCGGTCCGGACCGGTCCGGACCGGTTCCGAGCGGTCGTTACCGGTCCGGACCGGTTCCGAGCGGTCGTTACCGGTCCGCACCGGTTTGCGCCGGTTCCGACCCGTCCGGACCGGTTTGCGCCGGTTCCGACCGGTCCGGACCGGTTTGCGCCGGTCGTTACCGGTCCGGACCGGTCCGGACCGGTTTGCGCCGGTCGTTACCGGTCCGGACCGGTCCGGACCGGTTTGCGCCGGTCGTGACCGGTCCGGACCGCTCCGGACCGGTTCTGAGCGGTCGTTCCCGGTCCGGACCGGTTTGCGCCGGTTCCGACCGGTCCGGACCGGTTTTCGCCGGTCGTGACCGGTCCGGACCGGTTTGCGCCGGTCGTTACCGGTCCGGACCGGTCCGGACCGGTTCTGAGCGGTCGTTACCGCTCCGGACCAGTTTGCGCCGGTCCCGACCGGTCCGGACCGGTTTGCGCCGGTCGTTACCGGTCCGGACCGGTTCTGAGCGGTCGTTACCAGTCCGGACCGGTTTTCGCCGGTCGTGACCGGTCCGGACCGGTTCCGAGCGGTCGTTACCGGTCCGCACCGGTTTGCGCCGGTTCCGACCGGTCCGGACCAGTTTGCGCCAGTCGTTACCGGTCCGGACCGGTCCGGACCGGTTTGCGCCGGTCGTTACCGGTCCGGACCGGTCCGGACCGGTTTGCGCCGGTCGTTACCGGTCCGGACCGGTCCGGACCGGTTCCGAGCGGTCGTTACCGGTCCGGACCGGTTCCGAGCGGTCGTTACCGGCCCGGACCGGTTTGCGCCGGTTCTGAGCGGTCGTTACCGGTCCGGACCGGTTTGCGCCGGTTCCGACCGGTCCGGACCGGTTTGCGCCGGTTCCGACCGGTCCGGACCGGTTTGCGCCGGTCGTTACCGGTCCGGACCGGTCTGGACCGGTTCTGAGCGGTCGTTACCGGTCCGGACCGGTTTGCGCCGGTTCCGACCGGTCCGGACCGGTCGGAACCGGCGCAAACCGGTCCGGAACAGTTTGCGCCGGTCGTTACCGCTCCGGACCGGTCCGGACCGGTTTGCGCCGGTCGTGACCGGTCCGGACCGCTCCGGACCGGTTCTGAGCGGTCGTTCCCGGTCCGGACCGGTTTGCGCCGGTTCCGACCGGTCCGGACCGGTTTTCGCCGGTCGTGACCGGTCCGGACCGGTTTGCGCCGGTCGTTACCGGTCCGGACCGGTCCGGACCGGTTCTGAGCGGTCGTTACCGCTCCGGACCAGTTTGCGCCGGTCCCGACCGGTCCGGACCGGTTTGCGCCGGTCGTTACCGGTCCGGACCGGTTCTGAGCGGTCGTTACCAGTCCGGACCGGTTTTCGCCGGTCGTGACCGGTCCGGACCGGTTTGCGCCGGTCGTTACCGGTCCGGACTGGTCCGGACCGGTTTGCGCCGGTCGTTACCGGTCCGGACCGGTCCGGACCGGTTCCGAGCGGTCGTTACCGGTCCGGACCGGTTCCGAGCGGTCGTTACCGGTCCGCACCGGTTTGCGCCGGTTCCGACCGGTCCGGACCAGTTTGCGCCAGTCGTTACCGGTCCGGACCGGTCCGGACCGGTTTGCGCCGGTCGTTACCGGTCCGGACCGGTCCGGACCGGTTTGCGCCGGTCGTTACCGGTCCGGACCGGTTCTGAGCGGTCGTGACCGCTCCGGACCGGTTTGCGCCGGTTCTGACCGGTCGTTCCCGGTCCGGACCGGTTTGCGCCGGTCGTTACCGGTCCGGACCGGTCCGGACCGGTTCTGAGCGGTCGTTACCGGTCCGGACCGGTTTGCGCCGGTTCCGACCGGTCCGGACCGGTTTGCGCCGGTCGTGACCGGTCCGGACCGGTTTTCGCCGGTCGTGAGCGGTCCGGACCGGTTTGCGCCGGTCGTTACCGGTCCGGACCGGTCCGGACCGGTTCTGAGCGGTCGTTACCGGTCCGGACCGGTTTGCGCCGGTTCCGACCGGTCCGGACCGGTTTGCGCCGGTCGTTACCGGTCCGGACCGGTCCGGACCGGTTTGCGCCGGTCGTTACCGGTCCGGAGCGGTCCGGACCGGTTTGCGCCGGTCGTTACCGGCCCGGACCGGTTTGCGCCGGTTCTGAGCGGTCGTTACCGGTCCGGACCGGTTTGCGCCGGTTCCGACCGGTCCGGACCGGTTTGCGCCGGTTCCGACCGGTCCGGACCGGTTTGCGCCGGTCGTTACCGGTCCGGACCGGTCTGGACCGGTTCTGAGCGGTCGTTACCGGTCCGGACCGGTTTGCGCCGGTTCCGACCGTTCCGGACCGGTCGGAACCGGCGCAAACCGGTCCGGAACAGTTTGCGCCGGTCGTTACCGCTCCGGACCGGTCCGGACCGGTTTGCGCCGGTCGTTACCGGTCCGGACCGGTCCGGACCGGTTCCGAGCGGTCGTTACCGGTCCGGACGGGTTTGCGCCGGTTCCGACCGGTCCGGACCGGTTTGCGCCGGTTCCGACCGGTCCGGACCGGTTTGCGCCGGTCGTTACCGGTCCGGACCGGTCCGGACCGGTTTGCGCCGGTCGTTACCGGTCCGGACCAGTCCGGACCGGTTCTGAGCGGTCGTTACCGGTCCGGACCGGTTTGCGCCGGTTCCGACCGGTCCGGACCGGTTTGCGCCGGTCGTTACCGGTCCGGTCCGGTCCGGACCGGTTTGCGCCGGTCGTTACCGGTCCGGACCGGTTCTGAGCGGTCGTTACCGGTCCGGACCGGTTCTGAGCGGTCGTGACCGGTCCGGACCGGTTTGCGCCGGTTCCGACCGGTCCGGACCGGTTTGCGCCGGTCGTGACCGGTCCAGACCGCTCCGGACCGGTTCTGAGCGGTCGTTCCCGGTCCGGACCGGTTTGCGCCGGTTCCGACCGGTCCGGACCGGTTTGCGCCGGTCGTGACCGGTCCGGACCGGTTTGCGCCGGTCGTTACCGGTCCGGACCGGTTTGCGCCGGTCGTTACCGGTCCGGACCGGTCCGGACCGGTTCTGAGCGGTCGTTACCGCTCCGGACCAGTTTGCGCCGGTCCCGACCGGTCCGGACCGGTTTGCGCCGGTCGTTACCGGTCCGGACCGGTTCTGAGCGGTCGTTACCAGTCCGGACCGGTTTTCGCCGGTCGTGACCGGTCCGGACCGGTTCCGAGCGGTCGTTACCGGTCCGCACCGGTTTGCGCCGGTTCCGACCGGTCCGGACCAGTTTGCGCCAGTCGTTACCGGTCCGGACCGGTCCGGACCGGTTTGCGCCGGTCGTTACCGGTCCGGACCGGTCCGGACCGGTTTGCGCCGGTCGTTACCGGTCCGGACCGGTCCGGACCGGTTCCGAGCGGTCGTTACCGGTCCGGACCGGTTCCGAGCGGTCGTTACCGGCCCGGACCGGTTTGCGCCGGTTCTGAGCGGTCGTTACCGGTCCGGACCGGTTTGCGCCGGTTCCGACCGGTCCGGACCGGTTTGCGCCGGTCCCGACCGGTCCGGACCGGTTTGCGCCGGTCGTTACCGGTCCGGACCGGTTTTCGCCGGTCGTGACCGGTCCGGACCGGTTCTGAGCGGTCGTTACCGGTCCGGACCGGTTTGCACCGGTCCCGACCGGTCCGGACCGGTTTGCGCCGGTCGTGACCGGTCCGGACCGGTTTGCGCCGGTTCCGACCGGTCCGGACCGGTTTTCGCCGGTCGTGACCGGTCCGGAGCGGTTTGCGCCGGTCGTTACCGGTCCGGACCGGTCTGGACCGGTTCTGAGCGGTCGTTACCGGTCCGGACCGGTTTGCGCCAGTCCCGACCGGTCCGGACCGGTTTGCGCCGGTTCCGACCGGTCCGGACCGGTTTGCGCCAGTCGTTACCGGTCCGGACCGCTCCGGACCGGTTCTGAGCGGTCGTTCCCGGTCCGGACCGGTTTGCGCCGGTTCCGACCGGTCCGGACCGGTTTGCGCCGGTCGTTACCGGTCCGGACCAGTCCGGACCGGTTTGCGCCGGTCGTTACCGGTCCGGACCGGTTTGCGCCGGTCCCGACCGGTCCGTACCGTTTTGCGCCGGTCGTTACCGGTCCGGACCGGTCCGGACCAGTTTGCGCCGGTTCCGACCGGTCCGGACCGTTTTGCGCCGGTCGTTACCGGTCCGGACCGGTTTGCGCCGGTCGTGACCGCTCCGGACCGGTTTGCGCCGGTTCCGACCGGTCCGGACCGGTTTTCGCTGGTCGTGACCGGTCCTGACCGGTTTGCGCCGGTCGTTACCGGTCCGTACCGGTTTGCGCCGGTCGTTACCGGTCCGGACCGGTCCGGACCAGTTTGCGCCGGTTCCGACCGGTCCGTAGCGGTTTGCGCCGGTCGTTACCGGTCCGGACCGGTTTTCGCCGGTCGTGACCGGTCCGGACCGCTCCGGACCGGTTCTGAGCGGTCGTTCGCGGTCCGGACCGGTTTGCGCCGGTTCCGACCGGTCCGGACCGGTTTGCGCCGGTTCCGACCGGTCCGGACCGGTTTGCGCCGGTTCCGACCGGTCCGGACCAGTTTGCGCCGGTCGTTACCGGTCCGGACCGGTCCGGACCGGTTTGCGCCGGTCGTGACCGCTCCGGACCGGTTTGCGCCGGTCCCGACCGGTCCGGACCGGTTTGCGCCGGTCGTTACCGGTCCGGACCGGTTCTGAGCGGTCGTTACCGGTCCAGACCGGTTTTCGCCGGTTCCGACCGGTCCGGACCGGTTTGCGCCGGTCGTGACCGGTCCGGACCGGTCTGGACCGGTTCTGAGCGGTCGTTCTCGGTCCGGACCGGTTTGCGCCGGTTCCAACTGGTCCGGACCGGTTTGCGCCGGTTCCGACCGGTCCGGACCGGTTCTGAGCGGTCGTTCCCGGTCCGGACCGGTTTGCGCCGGTTCCGACCGGTCCGGACCAGTTTGCGCCGGTCGTTACCGGTCCGGACCGGTTTTGAGCGGTCGTTCGCGGTCCGGACCGGTTTGCGCCGGTCCCGACCGGTCCGGACCGGTTTGCGCCGGTCGTTACCGGTCCGGACCGGTCCGGACCGGTTCTGAGCGGTCGTTACCGGTCCGGACCGGTTTGCGCCGGTCCCGACCGGTCCGGACCGGTTTGCGCCGGTCGTTACCGGTCCGGACCGGTCCGGACCAGTTTGCGCCGGTTCCGACCGGTCCGGACCGGTTTGCGCCGATCGTTACCGGTCCGAAGCGGTCCGGACCGGTTCTCAGCGGTCGTTACCGGTCCGGACCGGTTTGCGCCGGTTCCGACCGCTCCGGACCGGTTCTGAGCGGTCGTTCTCGGTCCGGACCGGTTTGCGCCGATTCCGACTGGTCCGGACCGGTTTGCGCCGGTTCCGACCGGTCCGGACCGGTTCTGAGCGGTCGTTCCCGGTCCGGACCGGTTTGCGCCGGTTCCGACCGGTCCGGACCAGTTTGCGCCGGTCGTTACCGGTCCGGACCGGTTTGCGCCGGTCGTTACCGGTCCGGACCGGTCCGGACCGGTTTGCGCCGGTCGTTGCCGGTCCGGACCGGTTCTGAGCGGTCGTTACCGGTCCGGACCGGTTTGCGCCGGTTCCGACCGGTCCGGACCGGTTTGCGCCGGTTCCGACCGGTCCGGACCGGTTTGCGCCGGTCGTTACCGGTCCGGACCGGTCCGGACCGGTTTGCGCCGGTCGTTACCCGTCCGGACCGGTCCGGACCGGTTCTGAGCGGTCGTTACCGGTCCGGACCGGTTTGCGACGGTTCCGACCGGTCCGGACCGGTTTGCGCTGGTTCCGACCGGTCCGGACCGGTTTGCGCCGGTCGTTACCGGTCCTGACCGGTTTGCGCCGGTCCCGACCGGTCCGGACCGGTTTGCGCCGGTCGTTACCGGTCTGGACCGCTCCGGACCGGTTCTGAGCGGTCGTTACCGGTCCGGACCAGTTTGCGCCGGTTCCGACCGGTCCGGACCGGTTTGCGCCGGTCGTTACCGGTCCGGACCGGTTTGCGCCAGTTCCGACCGGTCCGGACCGGTTTGCGCCGGTCGTTACCGGTCCTGACCGGTTTGCGCCGGTTCCGACCGGTCCGGACCGGTTTGCGCCGGTCGTGACCGGTCCGGACCGGTTTGCGCAGGTCGTGACCGGTCCGGACCGCTCCGGTCCGGTTCTGAGCGGTCGTTCCCGGTCCGGACCGGTTTGCGCCGGTTCCGACCGGTCCGGACCGGTTTGCGCCGGTCGTGACCGCTCCGGACCAGTTTGCGCCGGTCCCGACCGGTCCGGACCGGTTTGCGCCGGTCGTTACCAGTCCGGACCGATTTTCGCCGGTCGTGACCGGTCCGGACCGGTTTGCGCCGGTCGTTACCGGTCCGGACCGGTCCGGACCGGTTTGCGCCGGTCGTTACCGGTCCGGACCGGTCCGGACCGGTTCTGAGCGGTCGTTACCGGTCCGGACCAGTTTGCGCCGGTTCCGACCGGTCCGGACTGGTTTGCGCCGGTTCCGACCGGTCCAGACCGGTTTGCGCCGGTCGTGACCGGTCCGGACCGGTCTGGACCGGTTCTGAGCGGTCGTTACCGGTCCGGACCGGTTTGCGCTGGTCGTGACCGGTCTAGACCGCTCCGGACCGGTTCTGAGCGGTCGTTACCGGTTCGGACCGGTTTGCGCCGGTTCCGACCGGTCCGGACCGGTTTTCGCCCGTCGTGACCTGTCCGGACCGGTTTGCGCCGGTCGTTACCGGTCCGGACCGCTCCGGACCGGTTCTGAGCGGTCGTTACCGGTCCGGACCAGTTTGCGCCGGTTCCGACCGGTCCGGACTGGTTTGCGCCGGTTCCGACCGGTCCAGACCGGTTTGCGCCGGTCGTGACCAGTCCGGACCGGTCTAGACCGGTTCTGAGCGGTCGTGACCGGTCCGGACCGGTTTGCGCCGGTTCCGACCGGTCCGGACCGGTTTTCGCTGGTCGTGACCGGTCCTGACCGGTTTGCGCCGGTCGTTACCGGTCCGTACCGGTTTGCGCCGGTCGTTACCGGTCCGGACCGGTCCGGACCAGTTTGCGCCGGTTCCGACCGGTCCGTAGCGGTTTGCGCCGGTCGTTACCGGTCCGGACCGGTCCGGACCGGTTTGCGCCGGTCGTTACCGGTCCGGACCGGTTTTCGCCGGTCGTGACCGGTCCGGACCGCTCCGGACCGGTTCTGAGCGGTCGTTCGCGGTCCGGACCGGTTTGCGCCGGTTCCGACCGGTCCGGACCGGTTTGCGCCGGTTCCGACCGGTCCGGACCGGTTTGCGCCGGTTCCGACCGGTCCGGACCAGTTTGCGCCGGTCGTGACCGGTCCGGACCGGTCTGGACCGGTTTGCGCCGGTCGTGACCGCTCCGGACCGGTTTGCGCCGGTCCCGACCGGTCCGGACCGGTTTGCGCCGGTCGTTACCGGTCCGGACCGGTTCTGAGCGGTCGTTACCGGTCCAGACCGGTTTTCGCCGGTTCCGACCGGTCCGGACCGGTTTGCGCCGGTCGTGACCGGTCCGGACCGGTCTGGACCGGTTCTGAGCGGTCGTTCTCGGTCCGGACCGGTTTGCGCCGGTTCCGACTGGTCCGGACCGGTTTGCGCCGGTTCCGACCGGTCCGGACCGGTTCTGAGCGGTCGTTCCCGGTCCGGACCGGTTTGCGCCGGTTCCGACCGGTCCGGACCGGTTTGCGCCGGTCGTTGCCGGTCCGGACCGGTTCTGAGCGGTCGTTACCGGTCCGGACCGGTTTGCGCCGGTTCCGACCGGTCCGGACCGGTTTGCGCCGGTTCCGTCCGGTCCGGACCGGTTTGCGCCGGTCGTTACCGGTCCGGACCGGTCCGGACCGGTTTGCGCCGGTCGTTACCCGTCCGGACCGGTCCGGACCGGTTCTGAGCGGTCGTTACCGGTCCGGACCGGTTTGCGACGGTTCCGACCGGTCCGGACCGGTTTGCGCTGCTTCCGACCGGTCCGGACCAGTTTGCGCCGGTCGTTACCGGTCCGGACCGGTCCGGACCGGTTTGCGCCGGTCGTTACCGGTCCGGACCGCTCCGGACCGGTTCTGAGCGGTCGTTACCGGTCCGGACCGGTTTGCGCCGGTCGTGACCGGTCCGGACCGGTTTGCGCCGGTCGTGACCGGTCCGGACCGCTCCGGTCCGGTTCTGAGCGGTCGTTCCCGGTCCGGACCGGTCCGGACCGGTTCTGAGCGGTCGTTACCGGTCTGGACCGGTTTGCGCCGATTCCGACCGGTCCGGACCGGTTTGCGCCGATCGTTACCGGTCCGAACCGGTCCGGACCGGTTCTGAGCGGTCGTTACCGGTCCGGACCGGTTTTCGCCGGTCGTGACCGGTCCGGACCGGTTTGCGCCGGTCGTTACCGGTCCGGACCGGTCCGGACCGGTTTGCGCCGGTCGTTACCGGTACGGACCGGTCCGGACCGGTTCCGAGCGGTCGTTACCGGTCCGGACCGGTTTGCGCCGGTTCCGACCGGTCCGGACCGGTTTGCGCCGGTTCCGACCGGTCCGGACCAGTTTGCGCCGGTCGTTACCGGTCCGGACCGGTCCGGACCGGTTCTGAGCGGTCGTTACCGGTCCGGACCGGTCCGGACCGGTTCTGAGCGGTCGTTACCGGTCCGGACCGGTTTGCGCCGATTCCGACCGGTCCGGACCGGTTTGCGCCGATCGTTACCGGTCCGAACCGGTCCGGACCGGTTCTCAGCGGTCGTTACCGGTCCGGACCGGTTTGCGCCGGTTCCGACCGCTCCGGACCGGTTCTGAGCGGTCGTTCTCGGTCCGGACCGGTTTGCGCCGATTCCGACTGGTCCGGACCGGTTTGCGCCGGTTCCGACCGGTCCGGACCAGTTTGCGCCGGTCGTTACCGGTCCGGACCGGTTTGCGCCGGTCGTTACCGGTCCGGACCGGTCCGGACCGGTTTGCGCCGGTCGTTGCCGGTCCGGACCGGTTCTGAGCGGTCGTTACCGGTCCGGACCGGTTTGCGCCGGTTCCGACCGGTCCGGACCGGTTTGCGCCGGTTCCGACCGGTCCGGACCGGTTTGCGCCGGTCGTTACCGGTCCTGACCGGTTTGCGCCGGTCCCGACCGGTCCGGACCGGTTTGCGCCGGTCGTTACCGGTCTGGACCGCTCCGGACCGGTTCTGAGCGGTCGTTACCGGTCCGGACCAGTTTGCGCCGGTTCCGACCGGTCCGGACTGGTTTGCGCCGGTTCCGACCGGTCCAGACCGGTTTGCGCCGGTCGTGACCGGTCCGGACCGGTTTGCGCCAGTTCCGACCGGTCCGGACCGGTTTGCGCCGGTCGTTACCGGTCCTGACCGGTTTGCGCCGGTTCCGACCGGTCCGGACCGGTTTGCGCCGGTCGTGACCGGTCCGGACCGGTTTGCGCAGGTCGTGACCGGTCCGGACCGCTCCGGTCCGGTTCTGAGCGGTCGTTCCCGGTCCGGACCGGTTTGCGCCGGTTCCGACCGGTCCGGACCGGTTTGCGCCGGTCGTGACCGCTCCGGACCAGTTTGCGCCGGTCCCGACCGGTCCGGACCGGTTTGCGCCGGTCGTTACCAGTCCGGACCGATTTTCGCCGGTCGTGACCGGTCCGGACCGGTTTGCGCCGGTCGTTACCGGTCCGGACCGGTCCGGACCGGTTTGCGCCGGTCGTTACCGGTCCGGACCGGTCCGGACCGGTTCTGAGCGGTCGTTACCGGTCCGGACCGGTTTGCGCCGGTCGTTACCGGTCTGGACCGGTCCGGACCGGTTCTGAGCGGTCGTTACCGGTCCGGACCAGTTTGCGCCGGTTCCGACCGGTCCGGACTGGTTTGCGCCGGTTCCGACCGGTCCAGACCGGTTTGCGCTGGTCGTGACCGGTCCGGACCGGTCTGGACCGGTTCTGAGCGGTCGTTACCGGTCCGGACCGGTTTGCGCCGGTCGTGACCGGTCTAGACCGCTCCGGACCGGTTCTGAGCGGTCGTTACCGGTTCGGACCGGTTTGCGCCGGTTCCGACCGGTCCGGACTGGTTTGCGCCGGTTCCGACCGGTCCAGACCGGTTTGCGCCGGTCGTGACCAGTCCGGACCGGTCTAGACCGGTTCTGAGCGGTCGTGACCGGTCCGGACCGGTTTGCGCCGGTTCCGACCGGTCCGGACCGGTTTGCGCCGGTTGTGACCGGTCCGGACCGGTTTGCGCCGGTTCCGACCGGTCCGGACCGGTTTGCGCCGGTCGTTACCGGTACGGACCGGTCCGGACCGGTTCTGAGCGGTCGTTACCGGTCCGGACCGGTCCGGACCGGTTCTGAGCGGTCGTTACCGGTCCGGACCGGTTTGCGCTGCGTCCGACCGTTCCGGACCAGTTTGCGCCGGTCGTTACCGGTACGGACCGGTCCGGACCGGTTCCGAGCGGTCGTTACCGGTCCGGACCGGTTTGCGCCGGTTCCGACCGGTCCGGACCGGTTTGCGCCGGTTCCGACCGGTCCGGACCAGTTTGCGCCGGTCGTTACCGGTCCGGACCGGTCCGGACCGGTTCTGAGCGGTCGTTACCGGTCCGGACTGGTTTGCGCCGGTCCCGACCGGTCCGGACCGGTTTGCGCCGGTCGTTACCGGTCCGGACCGGTCCGGACCGGTTCTGAGCGGTCGTTACCGGTCCGGACCGGTCCGGACCGGTTCTGAGCGGTCGTTACCGGTCCGGACCGGTTTGCGCCGATTCCGACCGGTCCGGACCGGTTTGCGCCGATCGTTACCGGTCCGAACCGGTCCGGACCGGTTCTCAGCGGTCGTTACCGGTCCGGACCGGTTTGCGCCGGTTCCGACCGCTCCGGACCGGTTCTGAGCGGTCGTTCTCGGTCCGGACCGGTTTGCGCCGATTCCGACTGGTCCGGACCGGTTTGCGCCGGTTCCGACCGGTCCGGACCGGTTCTGAGCGGTCGTTCCCGGTCCGGACCGGTTTGCGCCGGTTCCGACCGGTCCGGACCAGTTTGCGCCGGTCGTTACCGGTCCGGACCGGTTTGCGCCGGTCGTTACCGGTCCGGACCGGTCCGGACCGGTTTGCGCCGGTCGTTGCCGGTCCGGACCGGTTCTGAGCGGTCGTTACCGGTCCGGACCGGTTTGCGCCGGTTCCGACCGGTCCGGACCGGTTTGCGCCGGTTCCGACCGGTCCGGACCGGTTTGCGCCGGTCGTTACCGGTCCTGACCGGTTTGCGCCGGTCCCGACCGGTCCGGACCGGTTTGCGCCGGTCGTTACCGGTCTGGACCGCTCCGGACCGGTTCTGAGCGGTCGTTACCGGTCCGGACCAGTTTGCGCCGGTTCCGACCGGTCCGGACTGGTTTGCGCCGGTTCCGACCGGTCCAGACCGGTTTGCGCCGGTCGTGACCGGTCCGGACCGGTTTGCGCCAGTTCCGACCGGTCCGGACCGGTTTGCGCCGGTCGTTACCGGTCCTGACCGGTTTGCGCCGGTTCCGACCGGTCCGGACCGGTTTGCGCCGGTCGTGACCGGTCCGGACCGGTTTGCGCAGGTCGTGACCGGTCCGGACCGCTCCGGTCCGGTTCTGAGCGGTCGTTCCCGGTCCGGACCGGTTTGCGCCGGTTCCGACCGGTCCGGACCGGTTTGCGCCGGTCGTGACCGCTCCGGACCAGTTTGCGCCGGTCCCGACCGGTCCGGACCGGTTTGCGCCGGTCGTTACCGGTCCGGACCGGTTTGCGCCGGTCGTTACCGGTCCGGACCGGTCCGGACCGGTTTGCGCCGGTCGTTGCCGGTCCGGACCGGTTCTGAGCGGTCGTTACCGGTCCGGACCGGTTTGCGCCGGTTCCGACCGGTCCGGACCGGTTTGCGCCGGTTCCGACCGGTCCGGACCGGTTTGCGCCGGTCGTTACCGGTCCGGACCGGTCCGGACCGGTTTGCGCCGGTCGTTACCCGTCCGGACCGGTCCGGACCGGTTCTGAGCGGTCGTTACCGGTCCGGACCGGTTTGCGACGGTTCCGACCGGTCCGGACCGGTTTGCGCTGGTTCCGACCGGTCCGGACCGGTTTGCGCCGGTCGTTACCGGTCCTGACCGGTTTGCGCCGGTCCCGACCGGTCCGGACCGGTTTGCGCCGGTCGTTACCGGTCTGGACCGCTCCGGACCGGTTCTGAGCGGTCGTTACCGGTCCGGACCAGTTTGCGCCGGTTCCGACCGGTCCGGACCGGTTTGCGCCGGTCGTTACCGGTCCGGACCGGTTTGCGCCAGTTCCGACCGGTCCGGACCGGTTTGCGCCGGTCGTTACCGGTCCTGACCGGTTTGCGCCGGTTCCGACCGGTCCGGACAGGTTTGCGCCGGTCGTGACCGGTCCGGACCGGTTTGCGCAGGTCGTGACCGGTCCGGACCGCTCCGGTCCGGTTCTGAGCGGTCGTTCCCGGTCCGGACCGGTTTGCGCCGGTTCCGACCGGTCCGGACCGGTTTGCGCCGGTCGTGACCGCTCCGGACCAGTTTGCGCCGGTCCCGACCGGTCCGGACCGGTTTGCGCCGGTCGTTACCAGTCCGGACCGATTTTCGCCGGTCGTGACCGGTCCGGACCGGTTTGCGCCGGTCGTTACCGGTCCGGACCGGTCCGGACCGGTTTGCGCCGGTCGTTACCGGTCCGGACCGGTCCGGACCGGTTCTGAGCGGTCGTTACCGGTCCGGACCAGTTTGCGCCGGTTCCGACCGGTCCGGACTGGTTTGCGCCGGTTCCGACCGGTCCAGACCGGTTTGCGCCGGTCGTGACCGGTCCGGACCGGTCTGGACCGGTTCTGAGCGGTCGTTACCGGTCCGGACCGGTTTGCGCTGGTCGTGACCGGTCTAGACCGCTCCGGACCGGTTCTGAGCGGTCGTTACCGGTTCGGACCGGTTTGCGCCGGTTCCGACCGGTCCGGACCGGTTTTCGCCCGTCGTGACCTGTCCGGACCGGTTTGCGCCGGTCGTTACCGGTCCGGACCGCTCCGGACCGGTTCTGAGCGGTCGTTACCGGTCCGGACCAGTTTGCGCCGGTTCCGACCGGTCCGGACTGGTTTGCGCCGGTTCCGACCGGTCCAGACCGGTTTGCGCCGGTCGTGACCAGTCCGGACCGGTCTAGACCGGTTCTGAGCGGTCGTGACCGGTCCGGACCGGTTTGCGCCGGTTCCGACCGGTCCGGACCGGTTTTCGCTGGTCGTGACCGGTCCTGACCGGTTTGCGCCGGTCGTTACCGGTCCGTACCGGTTTGCGCCGGTCGTTACCGGTCCGGACCGGTCCGGACCAGTTTGCGCCGGTTCCGACCGGTCCGTAGCGGTTTGCGCCGGTCGTTACCGGTCCGGACCGGTCCGGACCGGTTTGCGCCGGTCGTTACCGGTCCGGACCGGTTTTCGCCGGTCGTGACCGGTCCGGACCGCTCCGGACCGGTTCTGAGCGGTCGTTCGCGGTCCGGACCGGTTTGCGCCGGTTCCGACCGGTCCGGACCGGTTTGCGCCGGTTCCGACCGGTCCGGACCGGTTTGCGCCGGTTCCGACCGGTCCGGACCAGTTTGCGCCGGTCGTGACCGGTCCGGACCGGTCTGGACCGGTTTGCGCCGGTCGTGACCGCTCCGGACCGGTTTGCGCCGGTCCCGACCGGTCCGGACCGGTTTGCGCCGGTCGTTACCGGTCCGGACCGGTTCTGAGCGGTCGTTACCGGTCCAGACCGGTTTTCGCCGGTTCCGACCGGTCCGGACCGGTTTGCGCCGGTCGTGACCGGTCCGGACCGGTCTGGACCGGTTCTGAGCGGTCGTTCTCGGTCCGGACCGGTTTGCGCCGGTTCCGACTGGTCCGGACCGGTTTGCGCCGGTTCCGACCGGTCCGGACCGGTTCTGAGCGGTCGTTCCCGGTCCGGACCGGTTTGCGCCGGTTCCGACCGGTCCGGACCGGTTTGCGCCGGTCGTTGCCGGTCCGGACCGGTTCTGAGCGGTCGTTACCGGTCCGGACCGGTTTGCGCCGGTTCCGACCGGTCCGGACCGGTTTGCGCCGGTTCCGTCCGGTCCGGACCGGTTTGCGCCGGTCGTTACCGGTCCGGACCGGTCCGGACCGGTTTGCGCCGGTCGTTACCCGTCCGGACCGGTCCGGACCGGTTCTGAGCGGTCGTTACCGGTCCGGACCGGTTTGCGACGGTTCCGACCGGTCCGGACCGGTTTGCGCTGCTTCCGACCGGTCCGGACCAGTTTGCGCCGGTCGTTACCGGTCCGGACCGGTCCGGACCGGTTTGCGCCGGTCGTTACCGGTCCGGACCGCTCCGGACCGGTTCTGAGCGGTCGTTACCGGTCCGGACCGGTTTGCGCCGGTCGTGACCGGTCCGGACCGGTTTGCGCCGGTCGTGACCGGTCCGGACCGCTCCGGTCCGGTTCTGAGCGGTCGTTCCCGGTCCGGACCGGTCCGGACCGGTTCTGAGCGGTCGTTACCGGTCTGGACCGGTTTGCGCCGATTCCGACCGGTCCGGACCGGTTTGCGCCGATCGTTACCGGTCCGAACCGGTCCGGACCGGTTCTGAGCGGTCGTTACCGGTCCGGACCGGTTTTCGCCGGTCGTGACCGGTCCGGACCGGTTTGCGCCGGTCGTTACCGGTCCGGACCGGTCCGGACCGGTTTGCGCCGGTCGTTACCGGTACGGACCGGTCCGGACCGGTTCCGAGCGGTCGTTACCGGTCCGGACCGGTTTGCGCCGGTTCCGACCGGTCCGGACCGGTTTGCGCCGGTTCCGACCGGTCCGGACCAGTTTGCGCCGGTCGTTACCGGTCCGGACCGGTCCGGACCGGTTCTGAGCGGTCGTTACCGGTCCGGACCGGTCCGGACCGGTTCTGAGCGGTCGTTACCGGTCCGGACCGGTTTGCGCTGCGTCCGACCGTTCCGGACCAGTTTGCGCCGGTCGTTACCGGTACGGACCGGTCCGGACCGGTTCCGAGCGGTCGTTACCGGTCCGGACCGGTTTGCGCCGGTTCCGACCGGTCCGGACCGGTTTGCGCCGGTTCCGACCGGTCCGGACCAGTTTGCGCCGGTCGTTACCGGTCCGGACCGGTCCGGACCGGTTCTGAGCGGTCGTTACCGGTCCGGACTGGTTTGCGCCGGTCCCGACCGGTCCGGACCGGTTTGCGCCGGTCGTTACCGGTCCGGACCGGTCCGGACCGGTTCTGAGCGGTCGTTACCGGTCCGGACCGGTCCGGACCGGTTCTGAGCGGTCGTTACCGGTCCGGACCGGTTTGCGCCGATTCCGACCGGTCCGGACCGGTTTGCGCCGATCGTTACCGGTCCGAACCGGTCCGGACCGGTTCTCAGCGGTCGTTACCGGTCCGGACCGGTTTGCGCCGGTTCCGACCGCTCCGGACCGGTTCTGAGCGGTCGTTCTCGGTCCGGACCGGTTTGCGCCGATTCCGACTGGTCCGGACCGGTTTGCGCCGGTTCCGACCGGTCCGGACCGGTTCTGAGCGGTCGTTCCCGGTCCGGACCGGTTTGCGCCGGTTCCGACCGGTCCGGACCAGTTTGCGCCGGTCGTTACCGGTCCGGACCGGTTTGCGCCGGTCGTTACCGGTCCGGACCGGTCCGGACCGGTTTGCGCCGGTCGTTGCCGGTCCGGACCGGTTCTGAGCGGTCGTTACCGGTCCGGACCGGTTTGCGCCGGTTCCGACCGGTCCGGACCGGTTTGCGCCGGTTCCGACCGGTCCGGACCGGTTTGCGCCGGTCGTTACCGGTCCTGACCGGTTTGCGCCGGTCCCGACCGGTCCGGACCGGTTTGCGCCGGTCGTTACCGGTCTGGACCGCTCCGGACCGGTTCTGAGCGGTCGTTACCGGTCCGGACCAGTTTGCGCCGGTTCCGACCGGTCCGGACTGGTTTGCGCCGGTTCCGACCGGTCCAGACCGGTTTGCGCCGGTCGTGACCGGTCCGGACCGGTTTGCGCCAGTTCCGACCGGTCCGGACCGGTTTGCGCCGGTCGTTACCGGTCCTGACCGGTTTGCGCCGGTTCCGACCGGTCCGGACCGGTTTGCGCCGGTCGTGACCGGTCCGGACCGGTTTGCGCAGGTCGTGACCGGTCCGGACCGCTCCGGTCCGGTTCTGAGCGGTCGTTCCCGGTCCGGACCGGTTTGCGCCGGTTCCGACCGGTCCGGACCGGTTTGCGCCGGTCGTGACCGCTCCGGACCAGTTTGCGCCGGTCCCGACCGGTCCGGACCGGTTTGCGCCGGTCGTTACCAGTCCGGACCGATTTTCGCCGGTCGTGACCGGTCCGGACCGGTTTGCGCCGGTCGTTACCGGTCCGGACCGGTCCGGACCGGTTTGCGCCGGTCGTTACCGGTCCGGACCGGTCCGGACCGGTTCTGAGCGGTCGTTACCGGTCCGGACCGGTTTGCGCCGGTCGTTACCGGTCTGGACCGGTCCGGACCGGTTCTGAGCGGTCGTTACCGGTCCGGACCAGTTTGCGCCGGTTCCGACCGGTCCGGACTGGTTTGCGCCGGTTCCGACCGGTCCAGACCGGTTTGCGCCGGTCGTGACCGGTCCGGACCGGTCTGGACCGGTTCTGAGCGGTCGTTACCGGTCCGGACCGGTTTGCGCCGGTCGTGACCGGTCTAGACCGCTCCGGACCGGTTCTGAGCGGTCGTTACCGGTTCGGACCGGTTTGCGCCGGTTCCGACCGGTCCGGACCGGTTTTTGCCCGTCGTGACCTGTCCGGACCGGTTTGCGCCGGTCGTTACCGGTCCGGACCGCTCCGGACCGGTTCTGAGCGGTCGTTACCGGTCCGGACCAGTTTGCGCCGGTTCCGACCGGTCCGGACTGGTTTGCGCCGGTTCCGACCGGTCCAGACCGGTTTGCGCCGGTCGTGACCAGTCCGGACCGGTCTAGACCGGTTCTGAGCGGTCGTGACCGGTCCGGACCGGTTTGCGCCGGTTCCGACCGGTCCGGACCGGTTTGCGCCGGTCGTGACCGGTCCGGACCGGTTTGCGCCGGTTCCGACCGGTCCGGACCGGTTTGCGCCGGTCGTTACCGGTACGGACCGGTCCGGACCGGTTCTGAGCGGTCGTTACCGGTCCGGACCGGTCCGGACCGGTTCTGAGCGGTCGTTACCGGTCCGGACCGGTTTGCGCTGCGTCCGACCGTTCCGGACCAGTTTGCGCCGGTCGTTACCGGTACGGACCGGTCCGGACCGGTTCCGAGCGGTCGTTACCGGTCCGGACCGGTTTGCGCCGGTTCCGACCGGTCCGGACCGGTTTGCGCCGGTTCCGACCGGTCCGGACCAGTTTGCGCCGGTCGTTACCGGTCCGGACCGGTCCGGACCGGTTCTGAGCGGTCGTTACCGGTCCGGACTGGTTTGCGCCGGTCCCGACCGGTCCGGACCGGTTTGTGCCGGTCGTTACTGGTCCGGACCGGTCCGGACCGGTTTGCGCCGGTGGTTACCGGTCCGGACCGGTTCTGAGCGGTCGTTACCGGTCCGGACCGGTTTGCGCCGGTTCCGACCGGTCCGGACCGGTTTGCGCCGGTCGTTACCGGTCCGGACCGGTTTGCGCCGGTTCCGACCGGTCCGGACCGGTTTGCGCCGGTCGTGACCGCTCCGGACCGGTTTGCGCCGGTCCCGACCGGTCCGGACCGGTTTGCGCCGGTCGTTACCGGTCCGGACCGGTTCTGAGCGGTCGTTACCGGTCCGGACCGGTTTTCGCCGGTCGTGACCGGTCCGGACCGGTTTTCGCCGGTCGTGACCGGTCCGGACCGGTTTTCTCCGGTCGTGACCGGTCCGGACCGGTTTGCGCCGGTCGTGACCGGTCCGGACCGGTTTTCGCCGGTCGTGACCGGTCCAGACCGCTTCTGAGCGGTCGTTACCGGTCCGGACCGGTTTGCGCCGGTCGTTACCGGTCCGTACCGGTCCGGACCGGTTCTGAGCGGTCGTTACCGGTCCGGACCAGTTTGCGCCGGTTCCGACCGGTCCGGACTGGTTTGCGCCGGTTCCGACCGGTCCAGACCGGTTTGCGCCGGTCGTGACCAGTCCGGACCGGTCTAGACCGGTTCTGAGCGGTCGTGACCGGTCCGGACCGGTTTGCGCCGGTTCCGACCGGTCCGGACCGGTTTTCGCTGGTCGTGACCGGTCCTGACCGGTTTGCGCCGGTCGTTACCGGTCCGTACCGGTTTGCGCCGGTCGTTACCGGTCCGGACCGGTCCGGACCAGTTTGCGCCGGTTCCGACCAGTCCGTAGCGGTTTGCGCCGGTCGTTACCGGTCCGGACCTGTCCGGACCGGTTTGCGCCGGTCGTTACCGGTCCGGACCGGTTTTCGCCGGTCGTGACCGGTCCGGACCGCTCCGGACCGGTTCTGAGCGGTCGTTCGCGGTCCGGACCGGTTTGCGCCGGTTCCGACCGGTCCGGACCGGTTTGCGCCGGTTCCGACCGGTCCGGACCGGTTTGCGCCGGTTCCGACCGGTCCGGACCAGTTTGCGCCGGTCGTTACCGGTCCGGACCGGTCCGGACCGGTTTGCGCCGGTCGTGACCGCTCCGGACCGGTTTGCGCCGGTCCCGACCGGTCCGGACCAGTTTGCGCCGGTCGTTACCGGTCCGGACCGGTTCTGAGCGGTCGTTACCGGTCCAGACCGGTTTTCGCCGGTTCCGACCGGTCCGGACCGGTTTGCGCCGGTCGTGACCGGTCCGGACCGGTCTGGACCGGTTCTGAGCGGTCGTTCTCGGTCCGGACCGGTTTGCGCCGGTTCCGACTGGTCCGGACCGGTTTGCGCCGGTTCCGACCGGTCCGGACCGGTTCTGAGCGGTCGTTCCCGGTCCGGACCGGTTTGCGCCGGTTCCGACCGGTCCGGACCAGTTTGCGCCGGTCGTTACCGGTCCGGACCGGTCCGGACCGGTTTGCGCCGGTCGTTGCCGGTCCGGACCGGTTCTGAGCGGTCGTTCCCGGTCCGGACCGGTTTGCGCCGGTTCCGTCCGGTCCGGACCGGTTTGCGCCGGTCGTTACCGGTCCGGACCGGTCCGGACCGGTTTGCGCCGGTCGTTACCCGTCCGGACCGGTCCGGACCGGTTCTGAGCGGTCGTTACCGGTCCGGACCGGTTTGCGACGGTTCCGACCGGTCCGGACCGGTTTGCGCTGCTTCCGACCGGTCCGGACCAGTTTGCGCCGGTCGTTACCGGTCCGGACCGGTCCGGACCGGTTTGCGCCGGTCGTTACCGGTCCGGACCGCTCCGGACCGGTTCTGAGCGGTCGTTACCGGTCCGGACCGGTTTGCGCCGGTCGTGACCGGTCCGGACCGGTTTGCGCCGGTCGTTACCGGTCCGGACCGGTCCGGACCGGTTTGCGCCGGTCGTTACCGGTACGGACCGGTCCGGACCGGTTCCGAGCGGTCGTTACCGGTCCGGACCGGTTTGCGCCGGTTCCGACCGGTCCGGACCGGTTTGCGCCGGTTCCGACCGGTCCGGACCAGTTTGCGCCGGTCGTTACCGGTCCGGACCGGTCCGGACCGGTTCTGAGCGGTCGTTACCGGTCCGGACCGGTCCGGACCGGTTCTGAGCGGTCGTTACCGGTCCGGACCGGTTTGCGCCGATTCCGACCGGTCCGGACCGGTTTGCGCCGATCGTTACCGGTCCGAACCGGTCCGGACCGGTTCTCAGCGGTCGTTACCGGTCCGGACCGGTTTGCGCCGGTTCCGACCGCTCCGGACCGGTTCTGAGCGGTCGTTTTCGGTCCGGACCGGTTTGCGCCGATTCCGACTGGTCCGGACCGGTTTGCGCCGGTTCCGACCGGTCCGGACCGGTTCTGAGCGGTCGTTCCCGGTCCGGACCGGTTTGCGCCGGTTCCGACCGGTCCGGACCAGTTTGCGCCGGTCGTTACCGGTCCGGACCGGTTTGCGCCGGTCGTTACCGGTCCGGACCGGTCCGGACCGGTTTGCGCCGGTCGTTGCCGGTCCGGACCGGTTCTGAGCGGTCGTTACCGGTCCGGACCGGTTTGCGCCGGTTCCGACCGGTCCGGACCGGTTTGCGCCGGTTCCGACCGGTCCGGACCGGTTTGCGCCGGTCGTTACCGGTCCGGACCGGTCCGGACCGGTTTGCGCCGGTCGTTACCCGTCCGGACCGGTCCGGACCGGTTCTGAGCGGTCGTTACCGGTCCGGACCGGTTCTGAGCGGTCGTTACCGGTCCGGACCGGTTTGCGCCGGTTCCGACCGGTCCGGACCGGTTTGCGCCGGTTCCGACCGGTCCGGACCGGTTTGCGCCGGTCGTTACCGGTCCGGACCGGTCCGGACCGGTTTGCGCCGGTCGTTACCCGTCCGGACCGGTCCGGACCGGTTCTGAGCGGTCGTTACCGGTCCGGACCGGTTTGCGACGGTTCCGACCGGTCCGGACCGGTTTGCGCTGGTTCCGACCGGTCCGGACCGGTTTGCGCCGGTCGTTACCGGTCCTGACCGGTTTGCGCCGGTCCCGACCGGTCCGGACCGGTTTGCGCCGGTCGTTACCGGTCTGGACCGCTCCGGACCGGTTCTGAGCGGTCGTTACCGGTCCGGACCAGTTTGCGCCGGTTCCGACCGGTCCGGACTGGTTTGCGCCGGTTCCGACCGGTCCAGACCGGTTTGCGCCGGTCGTGACCAGTCCGGACCGGTCCGGACCGGTTCTGAGCGGTCGTTACCGGTCCGGACCGGTTTACGCCGGTCCCGACCGGTCCGGACCGGTTTGCGCCGGTCGTTACCGGTCCGGACCGGTTTGCGCCAGTTCCGACCGGTCCGGACCGGTTTGCGCCGGTCGTTACCGGTCCTGACCGGTTTGCGCCGGTTCCGACCGGTCCGGACCGGTTTGCGCCGGTCGTGACCGGTCCGGACCGGTCCGGACCGGATTTGAGCGGTCGTTACCGGTCCGGACCGGTTTGCGCCGGTTCCGACCGGTCCGGACCGGTTTGCGCTGCTTCCGACCGGTCCGGACCAGTTTGCGCCGGTCGTTACCGGTCCGGACCGGTCCGGACCGGTTTGCGCCGGTCGTTATCGGTCCGGACCGGTCCGGACCGGTTCTGAGCGGTCGTGACCGGTCCGGACCGGTTTGCGCCGGTCGTTACCGGTCCGGACCGGTCCGGACCGGTTTGCGCCGGTCGTTATCGGTCCGGACCGGTCCGGACCGGTTCTGAGCGGTCGTGACCGGTCCGGACCGGTTTGCGCCGGTCGTTACCGGTCCGGACCGGTTTGCGCCGGTTCTGACCGGTCGTTCCCGGTCCGGACCGGTTTGCGCCGGTCGTTACCGGTCCGGACCGGTCCGGACCGGTTCTGAGCGGTCGTTACCGGTCCGGACCGGTTTGCGCCGGTTCCTACCGGTCCGGACCGGTTTGCGCCGGTCGTGACCGGTCCGGACCGGTTTTCGCCGGTCGTGAGCGGTCCGGACCGGTTTGCGCCGGTCGTTACCGGTCCGGACCGGTCCGGACCGGTTCTGAGCGGTCGTTACCGGTCCGGACCGGTTTGCGCCGGTTCCGACCGGTCCGGACCGGTTTGCGCCGGTCGTTACCGGTCCGGACCGGTCCGGACCGGTTTGCGCCGGTCGTTACCGGTCCGGAGCGGTCCGGACCGGTTTGCGCCGGTCGTTACCGGCCCGGACCGGTTTGCGCCGGTTCTGAGCGGTCGTTACCGGTCCGGACCGGTTTGCGCCGGTTCCGACCGGTCCGGACCGGTTTGCGCCGGTTCCGACCGGTCCGGACCGGTTTGCGCCGGTCGTTACCGGTCCGGACCGGTCTGGACCGGTTCTGAGCGGTCGTTACCGGTCCGGACCGGTTTGCGCCGGTTCCGACCGTTCCGGACCGGTCGGAACCGGCGCAAACCGGTCCGGAACAGTTTGCGCCGGTCGTTACCGCTCCGGACCGGTCCGGACCGGTTTGCGCCGGTCGTTACCGGCCCGGACCGGTTTGCGCCGGTTCTGAGCGGTCGTTACCGGTCCGGACCGGTTTGCGCCGGTTCCGACCGGTCCGGACCGGTTTGCGCCGGTTCCGACCGGTCCGGACCGGTTTGCGCCGGTCGTTACCGGTCCGGACCGGTCTGGACCGGTTCTGAGCGGTCGTTACCGGTCCGGACCGGTTTGCGCCGGTTCCGACCGGTCCGGACCGGTTTGCGCCGGTCGTTACCGGTCCGGTCCGGTCCGGACCGGTTTGCGCCGGTCGTTACCGGTCCGGACCGGTTCTGAGCGGTCGTTACCGGTCCGGACCGGTTCTGAGCGGTCGTGACCGGTCCGGACCGGTTTGCGCCGGTTCCGACCGGTCCGGACCGGTTTGCGCCGGTCGTGACCGGTCCAGACCGCTCCGGACCGGTTCTGAGCGGTCGTTCCCGGTCCGGACCGGTTTGCGCCGGTTCCGACCGGTCCGGACCGGTTTGCGCCGGTCGTGACCGGTCCGGACCGGATTTGAGCGGTCGTTACCGGTCCGGACCGGTTTGCGCCGGTTCCGACCGGTCCGGACCGGTTTTCGCCGGTCATGACCGGTCCGGACCGGTTTGCGCCGGTCGTTACCGGTCCGGACCGGTTTGCGCCGGTCGTTACCGGTCCGGACCGGTCCGGACCGGTTCTGAGCGGTCGTTACCGCTCCGGACCAGTTTGCGCCGGTCCCGACCGGTCCGGACCGGTTTGCGCCGGTCGTTACCGGTCCGGACCGGTTCTGAGCGGTCGTTACCAGTCCGGACCGGTTTTCGCCGGTCGTGACCGGTCCGGACCGGTTCCGAGCGGTCGTTACCGGTCCGCACCGGTTTGCGCCGGTTCCGACCGGTCCGGACCAGTTTGCGCCAGTCGTTACCGGTCCGGACCGGTCCGGACCGGTTTGCGCCGGTCGTTACCGGTCCGGACCGGTCCGGACCGGTTTGCGCCGGTCGTTACCGGTCCGGACCGGTCCGGACCGGTTCCGAGCGGTCGTTACCGGTCCGGACCGGTTCCGAGCGGTCGTTACCGGCCCGGACCGGTTTGCGCCGGTTCTGAGCGGTCGTTACCGGTCCGGACCGGTTTGCGCCGGTTCCGACCGGTCCGGACCGGTTTGCGCCGGTTCCGACCGGTCCGGACCGGTTTGCGCCGGTCGTTACCGGTCCGGACCGGTTTGCGCCGGTCGTTACCGGTCCGGACCGGTCCGGACCGGTTTGCGCCGGTCGTTACTGGCCTGGACCGGTCCGGACCGGTTCTGAGCGGTCGTTACCGGTCCGGACCGGTTTGCGCCGGTCCCGACCGGTCCGGACCGGTTTGCGCCGGTCGTTACCGGTCCGGACCGGTTTGCGCCGGTTCCAACCGGTCCGGACCGGTTTGCGCCGGTTCCGACCGGTCCGGACCAGTTTGCGCCGGTCGTTATCGGTCCGGACCGGTTTGCGCCGGTTCCGACCGGTCCGGACCGGTTTTCGCCGGTCGTGACCGGTCCGGACCGGTTTGCGCCGGTCGTTACCGGTCCGGACCGGTCCGGACCGGTTCTGAGCGGTCGTTACCGGTCCGGACCAGTTTGCGCCAGTTCCGACCGGTCCGGACCGGTTTGCGCCGGTCGTGACCGGTCCGGACCGGTCCGGACCGGTTCTGAGCGGTCGTTACCGGTCCGGACCGGTTTGCGCCGGTTCCGACCGGTCCGGACCGGTTTGCGCCGGTCGTGACCGGTCCGGACCGCTCCGGACCGGTTCTGAGCGGTCGTTCCCGGTCCGGACCGGTTTGTGCCGGTCGTTACCGGTCTGGACCGCTCCGGACCGGTTCTGAGCGGTCCTTACCGGTCCGGACCGGTTTGCGCCGGTTCCGACCGGTCCGGACCGGTTTTCGCCGGTCGTGACCGGTCCGGACCGGTTTGCGCCGGTCGTTACCGGTCCGGACCGGTCCGGACCGGTTCTCAGCGGTCGTTACCGGTCCGGACCGGTTTGCGCCGGTCGTTACCGCTCCGGACCGGTCCGGACCGGTTTGCGCCGGTTCCGACCGGTCCGGACCGGTTTGCGCCGGTCTTTACCGGTCCGGACCGGTCCGGACCGGTTTGCGCCAGTCGTAACCGGTCCGGACCGGTCCGGACCGGATTTGAGCGGTCGTTACCGGTCCGGACCGGTTTGCGCCGGTTCCGACCGGTCCGGACCGGTTTGCGCTGCTTCCGACCGGTCCGGACCAGTTTGCGCCGGTCGTTACCGGTCCGGACCGGTCCGGACCGGTTTGCGCCGGTCGTTATCGGTCCGGACCGGTCCGGACCGGTTCTGAGCGGTCGTGACCGGTCCGGACCGGTTTGCGCCGGTCGTTACCGGTCCGGACCGGTCCGGACCGGTTTGCGCCGGTCGTTATCGGTCCGGACCGGTCCGGACCGGTTCTGAGCGGTCGTGACCGGTCCGGACCGGTTTGCGCCGGTCGTTACCGGTCCGGACCGGTCCGGACCGGTTCTCAGCGGTCGTTACCGGTCCGGACCGGTTTGCGCCGGTTCCGACCGGTCCGGACCGGTTTGCGCCGGTTCCGACCGGTCCGGACCGGTTTGCGCCGGTCGTGACCGGTCCGGACCGGTTTGCGCCGGTCGTTACCGGTCCGGACCGGTCCGGACCGGTTCTCAGCGGTCGTTACCGGTCCGGACCGGTTTGCGCCGGTTCCGACCGGTCCGGACCGGTTTGCGCTGCTTCCGACCGGTCCGGACCAGTTTGCGCCGGTCGTTACCGGTCCGGACCGGTCCGGACCGGTTTGCGCCGGTCGTTATCGGTCCGGACCGGTCCGGACCGGTTCTGAGCGGTCGTGACCGGTCCGGACCGGTTTGCGCCGGTCGTTACCGGTCCGGACCGGTCCGGACCGGTTTGCGCCGGTCGTTATCGGTCCGGACCGCTCCGGACCGGTTCTGAGCGGTCGTTCCCGGTCCGGACCGGTTTGTGCCGGTTCCGACCGGTCCGGACCGGTTTGCGCCGGTCGTGACCGGTCCAGACCGCTCCGGACCGGTTCTGAGCGGTCGTTCCCGGTCCGGACCGGTTTGTGCCGGTTCGGACCGGTCCGGACCGGTTTGCGCCGGTCGTGACCGGTCCGGACCGGTCCGGACCGGTTCTGAGCGGTCGTTCCCGGTCCGGACCGGTTTGCGCCGGTCGTTACCGGTCTGGACCGCTCCGGACCGGTTCTGAGCGGTCGTTACCGGTCCGGACCGGTTTGCGCCGGTACCGACCGGTCCGGACCGGTTTTCGCCGGTCGTGACCGGTCCGGACCGGTTTGCGCCGGTTCCGACCGGTCCGGACCGGTTTGCGCCGGTTCTGACCGGTCCGGACCGGTTTGCGCCGGTCTTTACCGGTCCGGACCGGTCCGGACCGGTTTGCGCCGGTCGTGACCGGTCCGGACCGGTTCGGACCGGTTCTGAGCGGTCGTTACCGGTCCGGACCGGTTTGCGCCGGTTCCAACCGGTCCGGACCGGTTCTCAGCGGTCGTTACCGGTCCGGACCGGTTTGCGCCGGTTCCGACCGGTCCGGACCGGTTTGCGCCGGTTCCGACCGGTCCGGACCGGTTTGCGCCGGTCGTGACCGGTCCGGACCGGTTTGCGCCGGTCGTTACCGGTCCGGACCGGTCCGGACCGGTTCTCAGCGGTCGTTACCGGTCCGGACCGGTTTGCGCCGGTTCTGACCGGTCCGGACCGGTTTGCGCTGCTTCCGACCGGTCCGGACCAGTTTGCGCCGGTCGTTACCGGTCCGGACCGGTCCGGACCGGTTTGCGCCGGTCGTTATCGGTCCGGACCGGTCCGGACCGGTTCTGAGCGGTCGTGACCGGTCCGGAGCAGTTTGCGCCGGTCGTTACCGGTCCGGACCGGTCCGGACCGGTTTGCGCCGGTCGTTATCGGTCCGGACCGCTCCGGACCGGTTCTGAGCGGTCGTTCCCGGTCCGGACCGGTTTGTGCCGGTTCCGACCGGTCCGGACCGGTTTGCGCCGGTCGTGACCGGTCCGGACCGGTCCGGACCGGTTCTGAGCGGTCGTTCCCGGTCCGGACCGGTTTGCGCCGGTCGTTACCGGTCTGGACCGCTCCGGACCGGTTCTGAGCGGTCGTTACCGGTCCGGACCGGTTTGCGCCGGTACCGACCGGTCCGGACCGGTTTGCGCCGGTTCCGACCGGTCCGGACCGGTTTGCGCCGGTCGTTACCGGTCCGGACCGGTCCGGACCGGTTTGCGCCGGTCGTTACCGGTCCGGAGCGGTCCGGACCGGTTTGCGCCGGTCGTTACCGGCCCGGACCGGTTTGCGCCGGTTCTGAGCGGTCGTTACCGGTCCGGACCGGTTTGCGCCGGTTCCGACCGGTCCGGACCGGTCGGAACCGGCGCAAACCGGTCCGGAACAGTTTGCGCCGGTCGTTACCGCTCCGGACCGGTCCGGACCGGTTTGCGCCGGTCGTTACCGGTCCGGACCGGTCCGGACCGGTTCCGAGCGGTCGTTACCGGTCCGGACGGGTTTGCGCCGGTTCCGACCGGTCCGGACCGGTTTGCGCCGGTTCCGACCGGTCCGGACCGGTTTGCGCCGGTCGTTACCGGTCCGGACCGGTCCGGACCGGTTTGCGCCGGTCGTTACCGGTCCGGACCGGTCCGGACCGGTTCTGAGCGGTCGTTACCGGTCCGGACCGGTTTGCGCCGGTTCCGACCGGTCCGGACCGGTTTGCGCCGGTCGTTACCGGTCCGGTCCGGTCCGGACCGGTTTGCGCCGGTCGTTACCGGTCCGGACCGGTTCTGAGCGGTCGTTACCGGTCCGGACCGGTTCTGAGCGGTCGTGACCGGTCCGGACCGGTTTGCGCCGGTTCCGACCGGTCCGGACCGGTTTGCGCCGGTCGTGACCGGTCCAGACCGCTCCGGACCGGTTCTGAGCGGTCGTTCCCGGTCCGGACCGGTTTGCGCCGGTTCCGACCGGTCCGGACCGGTTTGCGCCGGTCGTGACCGGTCCGGACCGGATTTGAGCGGTCGTTACCGGTCCGGACCGGTTTGCGCCGGGAACGACCGCTCCGGACCGGTTTTCGCCGGTCATGACCGGTCCGGACCGGTTTGCGCCGGTCGTTACCGGTCCGGACCGGTTTGCGCCGGTCGTTACCGGTCCGGACCGGTCCGGACCGGTTCTGAGCGGTCGTTACCGCTCCGGACCAGTTTGCGCCGGTCCCGACCGGTCCGGACCGGTTTGCGCCGGTCGTTACCGGTCCGGACCGGTTTTCGCCGGTCGTTACCGGTCCGGACTGGTCCGGACCGGTTTGCGCCGGTCGTTACGGGTCCGGACCGGTCCGGACCGGTTCCGAGCGGTCGTTACCGGTCCGGACCGGTTCCGAGCGGTCGTTACCGGTCCGCACCGGTTTGCGCCGGTTCCGACCGGTCCGGACCGGTTTGCGCCGGTTCCGACCGGTCCGGACCGGTTTGCGCCGGTCATGACCGGTCCGGACCGGTTTGCGCCGGTCGTTACCGGTCCGGACCGGTCCGGACCGGTTTGCGCCGGTCGTTACCGGTCCGGACCGGTCCGGACCGGTTCTGAGCGGTCGTTACCGGTCCGGACCGGTTTGCGCCGGTTCCGACCGGTCCGGACCGGTTTGCGCCGGTCGTGACCGGTCCGGACCGCTCCGGACCGGTTCTGAGCGGTCGTTCCCGGTCCGGACCGGTTTGCGCCGGTTCCGACCGGTCCGGACCGGTTCTGAGCGGTCGTTACCGGTCCGGACCGGTTTGCGCCGGTCGTTACCGGTCCGGACCGGTCCGGACCGGTTTGCGCCGGTCGTTACCGGTCCGGACCGGTCCGGACCGGTTCTGAGCGGTCGTTACCGGTCCGGACCGGTTTGCGGCGGTTCCGACCGGTCCGGACCGGTTTGCGGCGGTTCCGACCGGTCCGGACCGGTTCTGAGCGGTCGTTCCCGGTCCGGACCGGTTTGCGCCGGTTCCGACCGGTCCGGACCGGTTTGCGCCGGTCGTTACCGGTCCGGACCGGTCTGGTCCGGTTCTGACCGGTCGTTCCCGGTCCGGACCGGTTTGCGCCGGTTCAAACTCGATTCTGCCGGTCTGGACTAGTTTGCACCAGTTTGTACCGGTTCCGACCGGTGCGGACCGCTTTTCGCCAGTCGTTACTGGTGCAGAACGGTTTGCTCCGGTTCTGACCGGTCGACACCAGTCTAGAGTGGTTTGCGCCAGTTCAAACTGGTCTGCGCTGATTTGTACTGGTTCCGACCGGTCCGGACCGGTTTGCGCCGGTCGTTACCGGTCCGGACCGGTCCGGACCGGTTCCGAGCGGTCGTTACCGGTCCGGACCGGTTTGCGCCGGTTCCGACCCGTCCGGACCGGTTTGCGCCGGTTCCGACCGGTCCGGACCGGTTTGCGCCGGTCGTTACCGGTCCGGACCGGTCCGGACCGGTTTGCGCCGGTCGTTACCGGTCCGGACCGGTCCGGACCGGTTTGCGCCGGTCGTGACCGGTCCGGACCGCTCCGGACCGGTTCTGAGCGGTCGTTCCCGGTCCGGACCGGTTTGCGCCGGTTCCGACCGGTCCGGACCGGTTTTCGCCGGTCGTGACCGGTCCGGACCGGTTTGCGCCGGTCGTTACCGGTCCGGACCGGTCCGGACCGGTTCTGAGCGGTCGTTACCGCTCCGGACCAGTTTGCGCCGGTCCCGACCGGTCCGGACCGGTTTGCGCCGGTCGTTACCGGTCCGGACCGGTTCTGAGCGGTCGTTACCAGTCCGGACCGGTTTTCGCCGGTCGTGACCGGTCCGGACCGGTTCCGAGCGGTCGTTACCGGTCCGCACCGGTTTGCGCCGGTTCCGACCGGTCCGGACCAGTTTGCGCCAGTCGTTACCGGTCCGGACCGGTCCGGACCGGTTTGCGCCGGTCGTTACCGGTCCGGACCGGTCCGGACCGGTTTGCGCCGGTCGTTACCGGTCCGGACCGGTCCGGACCGGTTCCGAGCGGTCGTTACCGGTCCGGACCGGTTCCGAGCGGTCGTTACCGGCCCGGACCGGTTTGCGCCGGTTCTGAGCGGTCGTTACCGGTCCGGACCGGTTTGCGCCGGTTCCGACCGGTCCGGACCGGTTTGCGCCGGTTCCGACCGGTCCGGACCGGTTTGCGCCGGTCGTTACCGGTCCGGACCGGTCTGGACCGGTTCTGAGCGGTCGTTACCGGTCCGGACCGGTTTGCGCCGGTTCCGACCGGTCCGGACCGGTCGGAACCGGCGCAAACCGGTCCGGAACAGTTTGCGCCGGTCGTTACCGCTCCGGACCGGTCCGGACCGGTTTGCGCCGGTCGTGACCGGTCCGGACCGCTCCGGACCGGTTCTGAGCGGTCGTTCCCGGTCCGGACCGGTTTGCGCCGGTTCCGACCGGTCCGGACCGGTTTTCGCCGGTCGTGACCGGTCCGGACCGGTTTGCGCCGGTCGTTACCGGTCCGGACCGGTCCGGACCGGTTCTGAGCGGTCGTTACCGCTCCGGACCAGTTTGCGCCGGTCCCGACCGGTCCGGACCGGTTTGCGCCGGTCGTTACCGGTCCGGACCGGTTCTGAGCGGTCGTTACCAGTCCGGACCGGTTTTCGCCGGTCGTGACCGGTCCGGACCGGTTTGCGCCGGTCGTTACCGGTCCGGACTGGTCCGGACCGGTTTGCGCCGGTCGTTACCGGTCCGGACCGGTCCGGACCGGTTCCGAGCGGTCGTTACCGGTCCGGACCGGTTCCGAGCGGTCGTTACCGGTCCGCACCGGTTTGCGCCGGTTCCGACCGGTCCGGACCAGTTTGCGCCAGTCGTTACCGGTCCGGACCGGTCCGGACCGGTTTGCGCCGGTCGTTACCGGTCCGGACCGGTCCGGACCGGTTTGCGCCGGTCGTTACCGGTCCGGACCGGTTCTGAGCGGTCGTGACCGCTCCGGACCGGTTTGCGCCGGTTCTGACCGGTCGTTCCCGGTCCGGACCGGTTTGCGCCGGTCGTTACCGGTCCGGACCGGTCCGGACCGGTTCTGAGCGGTCGTTACCGGTCCGGACCGGTTTGCGCCGGTTCCGACCGGTCCGGACCGGTTTGCGCCGGTCGTGACCGGTCCGGACCGGTTTTCGCCGGTCGTGAGCGGTCCGGACCGGTTTGCGCCGGTCGTTACCGGTCCGGACCGGTCCGGACCGGTTCTGAGCGGTCGTTACCGGTCCGGACCGGTTTGCGCCGGTTCCGACCGGTCCGGACCGGTTTGCGCCGGTCGTTACCGGTCCGGACCGGTCCGGACCGGTTTGCGCCGGTCGTTACCGGTCCGGAGCGGTCCGGACCGGTTTGCGCCGGTCGTTACCGGCCCGGACCGGTTTGCGCCGGTTCTGAGCGGTCGTTACCGGTCCGGACCGGTTTGCGCCGGTTCCGACCGGTCCGGACCGGTTTGCGCTGCTTCCGACCGGTCCGGACCAGTTTGCGCCGGTCGTTACCGGTCCGGACCGGTCCGGACCGGTTTGCGCCGGTCGTTATCGGTCCGGACCGGTCCGGACCGGTTCTGAGCGGTCGTGACCGGTCCGGACCGGTTTGCGCCGGTCGTTACCGGTCCGGACCGGTCCGGACCGGTTTGCGCCGGTCGTTATCGGTCCGGACCGGTCCGGACCGGTTCTGAGCGGTCGTGACCGGTCCGGACCGGTTTGCGCCGGTCGTTACCGGTCCGGACCGGTTTGCGCCGGTTCTGACCGGTCGTTCCCGGTCCGGACCGGTTTGCGCCGGTCGTTACCGGTCCGGACCGGTCCGGACCGGTTCTGAGCGGTCGTTACCGGTCCGGACCGGTTTGCGCCGGTTCCGACCGGTCCGGACCGGTTTGCGCCGGTCGTGACCGGTCCGGACCGGTTTTCGCCGGTCGTGAGCGGTCCGGACCGGTTTGCGCCGGTCGTTACCGGTCCGGACCGGTCCGGACCGGTTCTGAGCGGTCGTTACCGGTCCGGACCGGTTTGCGCCGGTTCCGACCGGTCCGGACCGGTTTGCGCCGGTCGTTACCGGTCCGGACCGGTCCGGACCGGTTTGCGCCGGTCGTTACCGGTCCGGAGCGGTCCGGACCGGTTTGCGCCGGTCGTTACCGGCCCGGACCGGTTTGCGCCGGTTCTGAGCGGTCGTTACCGGTCCGGACCGGTTTGCGCCGGTTCCGACCGGTCCGGACCGGTTTGCGCCGGTTCCGACCGGTCCGGACCGGTTTGCGCCGGTCGTTACCGGTCCGGACCGGTCTGGACCGGTTCTGAGCGGTCGTTACCGGTCCGGACCGGTTTGCGCCGGTTCCGACCGTTCCGGACCGGTCGGAACCGGCGCAAACCGGTCCGGAACAGTTTGCGCCGGTCGTTACCGCTCCGGACCGGTCCGGACCGGTTTGCGCCGGTCGTTACCGGCCCGGACCGGTTTGCGCCGGTTCTGAGCGGTCGTTACCGGTCCGGACCGGTTTGCGCCGGTTCCGACCGGTCCGGACCGGTTTGCGCCGGTTCCGACCGGTCCGGACCGGTTTGCGCCGGTCGTTACCGGTCCGGACCGGTCTGGACCGGTTCTGAGCGGTCGTTACCGGTCCGGACCGGTTTGCGCCGGTTCCGACCGGTCCGGACCGGTTTGCGCCGGTCGTTACCGGTCCGGTCCGGTCCGGACCGGTTTGCGCCGGTCGTTACCGGTCCGGACCGGTTCTGAGCGGTCGTTACCGGTCCGGACCGGTTCTGAGCGGTCGTGACCGGTCCGGACCGGTTTGCGCCGGTTCCGACCGGTCCGGACCGGTTTGCGCCGGTCGTGACCGGTCCAGACCGCTCCGGACCGGTTCTGAGCGGTCGTTCCCGGTCCGGACCGGTTTGCGCCGGTTCCGACCGGTCCGGACCGGTTTGCGCCGGTCGTGACCGGTCCGGACCGGATTTGAGCGGTCGTTACCGGTCCGGACCGGTTTGCGCCGGTTCCGACCGGTCCGGACCGGTTTTCGCCGGTCATGACCGGTCCGGACCGGTTTGCGCCGGTCGTTACCGGTCCGGACCGGTTTGCGCCGGTCGTTACCGGTCCGGACCGGTCCGGACCGGTTCTGAGCGGTCGTTACCGCTCCGGACCAGTTTGCGCCGGTCCCGACCGGTCCGGACCGGTTTGCGCCGGTCGTTACCGGTCCGGACCGGTTCTGAGCGGTCGTTACCAGTCCGGACCGGTTTTCGCCGGTCGTGACCGGTCCGGACCGGTTCCGAGCGGTCGTTACCGGTCCGCACCGGTTTGCGCCGGTTCCGACCGGTCCGGACCAGTTTGCGCCAGTCGTTACCGGTCCGGACCGGTCCGGACCGGTTTGCGCCGGTCGTTACCGGTCCGGACCGGTCCGGACCGGTTTGCGCCGGTCGTTACCGGTCCGGACCGGTCCGGACCGGTTCCGAGCGGTCGTTACCGGTCCGGACCGGTTCCGAGCGGTCGTTACCGGCCCGGACCGGTTTGCGCCGGTTCTGAGCGGTCGTTACCGGTCCGGACCGGTTTGCGCCGGTTCCGACCGGTCCGGACCGGTTTGCGCCGGTTCCGACCGGTCCGGACCGGTTTGCGCCGGTCGTTACCGGTCCGGACCGGTTTGCGCCGGTCGTTACCGGTCCGGACCGGTCCGGACCGGTTTGCGCCGGTCGTTACTGGCCTGGACCGGTCCGGACCGGTTCTGAGCGGTCGTTACCGGTCCGGACCGGTTTGCGCCGGTCCCGACCGGTCCGGACCGGTTTGCGCCGGTCGTTACCGGTCCGGACCGGTTTGCGCCGGTTCCAACCGGTCCGGACCGGTTTGCGCCGGTTCCGACCGGTCCGGACCAGTTTGCGCCGGTCGTTATCGGTCCGGACCGGTTTGCGCCGGTTCCGACCGGTCCGGACCGGTTTTCGCCGGTCGTGACCGGTCCGGACCGGTTTGCGCCGGTCGTTACCGGTCCGGACCGGTCCGGACCGGTTCTGAGCGGTCGTTACCGGTCCGGACCAGTTTGCGCCAGTTCCGACCGGTCCGGACCGGTTTGCGCCGGTCGTGACCGGTCCGGACCGGTCCGGACCGGTTCTGAGCGGTCGTTACCGGTCCGGACCGGTTTGCGCCGGTTCCGACCGGTCCGGACCGGTTTGCGCCGGTCGTGACCGGTCCGGACCGCTCCGGACCGGTTCTGAGCGGTCGTTCCCGGTCCGGACCGGTTTGTGCCGGTCGTTACCGGTCTGGACCGCTCCGGACCGGTTCTGAGCGGTCCTTACCGGTCCGGACCGGTTTGCGCCGGTTCCGACCGGTCCGGACCGGTTTTCGCCGGTCGTGACCGGTCCGGACCGGTTTGCGCCGGTCGTTACCGGTCCGGACCGGTCCGGACCGGTTCTCAGCGGTCGTTACCGGTCCGGACCGGTTTGCGCCGGTCGTTACCGCTCCGGACCGGTCCGGACCGGTTTGCGCCGGTTCCGACCGGTCCGGACCGGTTTGCGCCGGTCTTTACCGGTCCGGACCGGTCCGGACCGGTTTGCGCCAGTCGTAACCGGTCCGGACCGGTCCGGACCGGATTTGAGCGGTCGTTACCGGTCCGGACCGGTTTGCGCCGGTTCCGACCGGTCCGGACCGGTTTGCGCTGCTTCCGACCGGTCCGGACCAGTTTGCGCCGGTCGTTACCGGTCCGGACCGGTCCGGACCGGTTTGCGCCGGTCGTTATCGGTCCGGACCGGTCCGGACCGGTTCTGAGCGGTCGTGACCGGTCCGGACCGGTTTGCGCCGGTCGTTACCGGTCCGGACCGGTCCGGACCGGTTTGCGCCGGTCGTTATCGGTCCGGACCGGTCCGGACCGGTTCTGAGCGGTCGTGACCGGTCCGGACCGGTTTGCGCCGGTCGTTACCGGTCCGGACCGGTCCGGACCGGTTCTCAGCGGTCGTTACCGGTCCGGACCGGTTTGCGCCGGTTCCGACCGGTCCGGACCGGTTTGCGCCGGTTCCGACCGGTCCGGACCGGTTTGCGCCGGTCGTGACCGGTCCGGACCGGTTTGCGCCGGTCGTTACCGGTCCGGACCGGTCCGGACCGGTTCTCAGCGGTCGTTACCGGTCCGGACCGGTTTGCGCCGGTTCCGACCGGTCCGGACCGGTTTGCGCTGCTTCCGACCGGTCCGGACCAGTTTGCGCCGGTCGTTACCGGTCCGGACCGGTCCGGACCGGTTTGCGCCGGTCGTTATCGGTCCGGACCGGTCCGGACCGGTTCTGAGCGGTCGTGACCGGTCCGGACCGGTTTGCGCCGGTCGTTACCGGTCCGGACCGGTCCGGACCGGTTTGCGCCGGTCGTTATCGGTCCGGACCGCTCCGGACCGGTTCTGAGCGGTCGTTCCCGGTCCGGACCGGTTTGTGCCGGTTCCGACCGGTCCGGACCGGTTTGCGCCGGTCGTGACCGGTCCAGACCGCTCCGGACCGGTTCTGAGCGGTCGTTCCCGGTCCGGACCGGTTTGTGCCGGTTCGGACCGGTCCGGACCGGTTTGCGCCGGTCGTGACCGGTCCGGACCGGTCCGGACCGGTTCTGAGCGGTCGTTCCCGGTCCGGACCGGTTTGCGCCGGTCGTTACCGGTCTGGACCGCTCCGGACCGGTTCTGAGCGGTCGTTACCGGTCCGGACCGGTTTGCGCCGGTACCGACCGGTCCGGACCGGTTTTCGCCGGTCGTGACCGGTCCGGACCGGTTTGCGCCGGTTCCGACCGGTCCGGACCGGTTTGCGCCGGTTCTGACCGGTCCGGACCGGTTTGCGCCGGTCTTTACCGGTCCGGACCGGTCCGGACCGGTTTGCGCCGGTCGTGACCGGTCCGGACCGGTTCGGACCGGTTCTGAGCGGTCGTTACCGGTCCGGACCGGTTTGCGCCGGTTCCAACCGGTCCGGACCGGTTCTCAGCGGTCGTTACCGGTCCGGACCGGTTTGCGCCGGTTCCGACCGGTCCGGACCGGTTTGCGCCGGTTCCGACCGGTCCGGACCGGTTTGCGCCGGTCGTGACCGGTCCGGACCGGTTTGCGCCGGTCGTTACCGGTCCGGACCGGTCCGGACCGGTTCTCAGCGGTCGTTACCGGTCCGGACCGGTTTGCGCCGGTTCTGACCGGTCCGGACCGGTTTGCGCTGCTTCCGACCGGTCCGGACCAGTTTGCGCCGGTCGTTACCGGTCCGGACCGGTCCGGACCGGTTTGCGCCGGTCGTTATCGGTCCGGACCGGTCCGGACCGGTTCTGAGCGGTCGTGACCGGTCCGGAGCAGTTTGCGCCGGTCGTTACCGGTCCGGACCGGTCCGGACCGGTTTGCGCCGGTCGTTATCGGTCCGGACCGCTCCGGACCGGTTCTGAGCGGTCGTTCCCGGTCCGGACCGGTTTGTGCCGGTTCCGACCGGTCCGGACCGGTTTGCGCCGGTCGTGACCGGTCCGGACCGGTCCGGACCGGTTCTGAGCGGTCGTTCCCGGTCCGGACCGGTTTGCGCCGGTCGTTACCGGTCTGGACCGCTCCGGACCGGTTCTGAGCGGTCGTTACCGGTCCGGACCGGTTTGCGCCGGTACCGACCGGTCCGGACCGGTTTTCGCCGGTCGTGACCGGTCCGGACCGGTTTACGCCGGTTCCGACCGGTCCGGACCGGTTTGCGCCGGTTCCGACCGGTCCGGACCGGTTTGCGCCGGTTCTGACCGGTCCGGACCGGTTTGCGCCGGTCTTTACCGGTCCGGACCGGTCCGGACCGGTTTGCGCCGGTCGTTACCGGTCCGGTCCGGTTCTGAGCGGTCGTTACCGGTCCGGACCGGTTTTCGCCGGTCGTGACCGGTCCGGACCGGTTTGCGCCGGTCGTTACCGGTCCGGACCGGTCCGGACCGGTTTGCGCCGGTTCCGACCGGTCCGGACCGGTTTGCGCCGGTTCCGACCGGTCCGGACCAGTTTGCGCCGGTCGTTACCGGTCCGGACCGGTCCGGACAGGTTTGCGCCGGTCGTTACCAGTCCGGACCGGTCCGGACCGGTTCTGAGCGGTCGTTACCGGTCCGGACCGGTTTGCGCCGGTTCCGACCGGTCCGGACCGGTTTGCGCCGGTTCCGACCGGTCCGGACCGGTTTGCGCCGGTCGTTACCGGTCCGGACCGGTCTGGACCGGTTCTGAGCGGTCGTTACCGGTCCGGACCGGTTTGCGCCGGTTCCGACCGGTCCGGACCGGTTTGCGCCGGTCGTTACCGGTCCGGTCCGGTCCGGACCGGTTTGCGCCGGTCGTTACCGGTCCGGACCGGTTCTGAGCGGTCGTTACCGGTCCGGACCGGTTCTGAGCGGTCGTGACCGGTCCGGACCGGTTTGCGCCGGTTCCGACCGGTCCGGACCGGTTTGCGCCGGTCGTGACCGGTCCAGACCGCTCCGGACCGGTTCTGAGCGGTCGTTCCCGGTCCGGACCGGTTTGCGCCGGTTCCGACCGGTCCGGACCGGTTTGCGCCGGTCGTGACCGGTCCGGACCGGATTTGAGCGGTCGTTACCGGTCCGGACCGGTTTGCGCCGGTTCCGACCGGTCCGGACCGGTTTTCGCCGGTCATGACCGGTCCGGACCGGTTTGCGCCGGTCGTTACCGGTCCGGACCGGTTTGCGCCGGTCGTTACCGGTCCGGACCGGTCCGGACCGGTTCTGAGCGGTCGTTACCGCTCCGGACCAGTTTGCGCCGGTCCCGACCGGTCCGGACCGGTTTGCGCCGGTCGTTACCGGTCCGGACCGGTTCTGAGCGGTCGTTACCAGTCCGGACCGGTTTTCGCCGGTCGTGACCGGTCCGGACCGGTTCCGAGCGGTCGTTACCGGTCCGCACCGGTTTGCGCCGGTTCCGACCGGTCCGGACCAGTTTGCGCCAGTCGTTACCGGTCCGGACCGGTCCGGACCGGTTTGCGCCGGTCGTTACCGGTCCGGACCGGTCCGGACCGGTTTGCGCCGGTCGTTACCGGTCCGGACCGGTCCGGACCGGTTCCGAGCGGTCGTTACCGGTCCGGACCGGTTCCGAGCGGTCGTTACCGGCCCGGACCGGTTTGCGCCGGTTCTGAGCGGTCGTTACCGGTCCGGACCGGTTTGCGCCGGTTCCGACCGGTCCGGACCGGTTTGCGCCGGTTCCGACCGGTCCGGACCGGTTTGCGCCGGTCGTTACCGGTCCGGACCGGTTTGCGCCGGTCGTTACCGGTCCGGACCGGTCCGGACCGGTTTGCGCCGGTCGTTACTGGCCTGGACCGGTCCGGACCGGTTCTGAGCGGTCGTTACCGGTCCGGACCGGTTTGCGCCGGTCCCGACCGGTCCGGACCGGTTTGCGCCGGTCGTTACCGGTCCGGACCGGTTTGCGCCGGTTCCAACCGGTCCGGACCGGTTTGCGCCGGTTCCGACCGGTCCGGACCAGTTTGCGCCGGTCGTTATCGGTCCGGACCGGTTTGCGCCGGTTCCGACCGGTCCGGACCGGTTTTCGCCGGTCGTGACCGGTCCGGACCGGTTTGCGCCGGTCGTTACCGGTCCGGACCGGTCCGGACCGGTTCTGAGCGGTCGTTACCGGTCCGGACCAGTTTGCGCCAGTTCCGACCGGTCCGGACCGGTTTGCGCCGGTCGTGACCGGTCCGGACCGGTCCGGACCGGTTCTGAGCGGTCGTTACCGGTCCGGACCGGTTTGCGCCGGTTCCGACCGGTCCGGACCGGTTTGCGCCGGTCGTGACCGGTCCGGACCGCTCCGGACCGGTTCTGAGCGGTCGTTCCCGGTCCGGACCGGTTTGTGCCGGTCGTTACCGGTCTGGACCGCTCCGGACCGGTTCTGAGCGGTCCTTACCGGTCCGGACCGGTTTGCGCCGGTTCCGACCGGTCCGGACCGGTTTTCGCCGGTCGTGACCGGTCCGGACCGGTTTGCGCCGGTCGTTACCGGTCCGGACCGGTCCGGACCGGTTCTCAGCGGTCGTTACCGGTCCGGACCGGTTTGCGCCGGTCGTTACCGCTCCGGACCGGTCCGGACCGGTTTGCGCCGGTTCCGACCGGTCCGGACCGGTTTGCGCCGGTCTTTACCGGTCCGGACCGGTCCGGACCGGTTTGCGCCAGTCGTAACCGGTCCGGACCGGTCCGGACCGGATTTGAGCGGTCGTTACCGGTCCGGACCGGTTTGCGCCGGTTCCGACCGGTCCGGACCGGTTTGCGCTGCTTCCGACCGGTCCGGACCAGTTTGCGCCGGTCGTTACCGGTCCGGACCGGTCCGGACCGGTTTGCGCCGGTCGTTATCGGTCCGGACCGGTCCGGACCGGTTCTGAGCGGTCGTGACCGGTCCGGACCGGTTTGCGCCGGTCGTTACCGGTCCGGACCGGTCCGGACCGGTTTGCGCCGGTCGTTATCGGTCCGGACCGGTCCGGACCGGTTCTGAGCGGTCGTGACCGGTCCGGACCGGTTTGCGCCGGTCGTTACCGGTCCGGACCGGTCCGGACCGGTTCTCAGCGGTCGTTACCGGTCCGGACCGGTTTGCGCCGGTTCCGACCGGTCCGGACCGGTTTGCGCCGGTTCCGACCGGTCCGGACCGGTTTGCGCCGGTCGTGACCGGTCCGGACCGGTTTGCGCCGGTCGTTACCGGTCCGGACCGGTCCGGACCGGTTCTCAGCGGTCGTTACCGGTCCGGACCGGTTTGCGCCGGTTCCGACCGGTCCGGACCGGTTTGCGCTGCTTCCGACCGGTCCGGACCAGTTTGCGCCGGTCGTTACCGGTCCGGACCGGTCCGGACCGGTTTGCGCCGGTCGTTATCGGTCCGGACCGGTCCGGACCGGTTCTGAGCGGTCGTGACCGGTCCGGACCGGTTTGCGCCGGTCGTTACCGGTCCGGACCGGTCCGGACCGGTTTGCGCCGGTCGTTATCGGTCCGGACCGCTCCGGACCGGTTCTGAGCGGTCGTTCCCGGTCCGGACCGGTTTGTGCCGGTTCCGACCGGTCCGGACCGGTTTGCGCCGGTCGTGACCGGTCCAGACCGCTCCGGACCGGTTCTGAGCGGTCGTTCCCGGTCCGGACCGGTTTGTGCCGGTTCGGACCGGTCCGGACCGGTTTGCGCCGGTCGTGACCGGTCCGGACCGGTCCGGACCGGTTCTGAGCGGTCGTTCCCGGTCCGGACCGGTTTGCGCCGGTCGTTACCGGTCTGGACCGCTCCGGACCGGTTCTGAGCGGTCGTTACCGGTCCGGACCGGTTTGCGCCGGTACCGACCGGTCCGGACCGGTTTTCGCCGGTCGTGACCGGTCCGGACCGGTTTGCGCCGGTTCCGACCGGTCCGGACCGGTTTGCGCCGGTTCTGACCGGTCCGGACCGGTTTGCGCCGGTCTTTACCGGTCCGGACCGGTCCGGACCGGTTTGCGCCGGTCGTGACCGGTCCGGACCGGTTCGGACCGGTTCTGAGCGGTCGTTACCGGTCCGGACCGGTTTGCGCCGGTTCCAACCGGTCCGGACCGGTTCTCAGCGGTCGTTACCGGTCCGGACCGGTTTGCGCCGGTTCCGACCGGTCCGGACCGGTTTGCGCCGGTTCCGACCGGTCCGGACCGGTTTGCGCCGGTCGTGACCGGTCCGGACCGGTTTGCGCCGGTCGTTACCGGTCCGGACCGGTCCGGACCGGTTCTCAGCGGTCGTTACCGGTCCGGACCGGTTTGCGCCGGTTCTGACCGGTCCGGACCGGTTTGCGCTGCTTCCGACCGGTCCGGACCAGTTTGCGCCGGTCGTTACCGGTCCGGACCGGTCCGGACCGGTTTGCGCCGGTCGTTATCGGTCCGGACCGGTCCGGACCGGTTCTGAGCGGTCGTGACCGGTCCGGAGCAGTTTGCGCCGGTCGTTACCGGTCCGGACCGGTCCGGACCGGTTTGCGCCGGTCGTTATCGGTCCGGACCGCTCCGGACCGGTTCTGAGCGGTCGTTCCCGGTCCGGACCGGTTTGTGCCGGTTCCGACCGGTCCGGACCGGTTTGCGCCGGTCGTGACCGGTCCGGACCGGTCCGGACCGGTTCTGAGCGGTCGTTCCCGGTCCGGACCGGTTTGCGCCGGTCGTTACCGGTCTGGACCGCTCCGGACCGGTTCTGAGCGGTCGTTACCGGTCCGGACCGGTTTGCGCCGGTACCGACCGGTCCGGACCGGTTTTCGCCGGTCGTGACCGGTCCGGACCGGTTTACGCCGGTTCCGACCGGTCCGGACCGGTTTGCGCCGGTTCCGACCGGTCCGGACCGGTTTGCGCCGGTTCTGACCGGTCCGGACCGGTTTGCGCCGGTCTTTACCGGTCCGGACCGGTCCGGACCGGTTTGCGCCGGTCGTTACCGGTCCGGTCCGGTTCTGAGCGGTCGTTACCGGTCCGGACCGGTTTTCGCCGGTCGTGACCGGTCCGGACCGGTTTGCGCCGGTCGTTACCGGTCCGGACCGGTCCGGACCGGTTTGCGCCGGTTCCGACCGGTCCGGACCGGTTTGCGCCGGTTCCGACCGGTCCGGACCAGTTTGCGCCGGTCGTTACCGGTCCGGACCGGTCCGGACAGGTTTGCGCCGGTCGTTACCAGTCCGGACCGGTCCGGACCGGTTCTGAGCGGTCGTTACCGGTCCGGACCGGTTTGCGCCGGTTCCGACCGGTCCGGACCGGTTTGCGCCGGTCGTTACCGGTCCGGACCGGTTCGGACCGGTTCTGAGCGGTCGTTACCGGTCCGGACCGGTTTGCGCCGGTCCCGACCGGTCCAGACCGGTTTGCGCCGGTCGTGACCGGTCCGGACCGCTCCGGACCGGTTCTGAGCGGTCGTTCCGGTCCGGACCGGTTTGCGCCGGTTCCGACCGGTCCGGACCGGTTTTCGCCGGTCGTGACCGGTCCGGACCGGTTTGCGCCGGTCGTTACCGGTCCGGCCCGGTCCGGACCGGTTCTGAGCGGTCGTTACCGGTCCGGACCGGTTTGCACCGGTTCCGACCGGTCCGGACCGGTTTGCGCCGGTCGTGACCGGTCCGGACCGGTTTGCGCCGGTTCCAACCGGTCCGGACCGGTTTGCGCCGGTTCCGACCGGTCCGGACCAGTTTGCGCCGGTCGTTATCGGTCCGGACCGGTTTGCGCCGGTTCCGACCGGTCCGGACCGGTTTTCGCCGGTCGTGACCGGTCCGGACCGGTTGCGCCGGTCGTTACCGGTCCGGACCGGTCCGGACCGGTTCTGAGCGGTCGTTACCGGTCCGGACCAGTTTTGCGCCAGTTCCGACCGGTCCGGACCGGTTTGCGCCGGTCGTGACCGGTCCGGACCGGTCCGGACCGGTTCTGAGCGGTCGTTACCGGTCCGGACCGGTTTGCGCCGGTTCCGACCGGTCCGGACCGGTTTGCGCCGGTCGTGACCGGTCCGGACCGCTCCGGACCGGTTCTGAGCGGTCGTTCCCGGTCCGGACCGGTTTGTGCCGGTCGTTACCGGTCTGGACCGCTCCGGACCGGTTCTGAGCGGTCCTTACCGGTCCGGACCGGGTTTGCGCCGGTTCCGACCGGTCCGGACCGGTTTTCGCCGGTCGTGACCGGTCCGGACCGGTTTGCGCCGGTCGTTACCGGTCCGGACCGGTCCGGACCGGTTCTCAGCGGTCGTTACCGGTCCGGACCGGTTTGCGCCGGTCGTTACCGGTCCGGACCGGTCCGGACCGGTTTGCGCCGGTCGTTACCGCTCCGGACCGGTCCGGACCGGTTTGCGCCGGTTCCGACCGGTCCGGACCGGTTTGCGCCGGTCTTTACCGGTCCGGACCGGTCCGGACCGGTTTGCGCCAGTCGTAACCGGTCCGGACCGGTCCGGACCGGATTTGAGCGGTCGTTACCGGTCCGGACCGGTTTGCGCCGGTTCCGACCGGTCCGGACCGGTTTGCGCTGCTTCCGACCGGTCCGGACCAGTTTGCGCCGGTCGTTACCGGTCCGGACCGGTCCGGACCGGTTTGCGCCGGTCGTTATCGGTCCGGACCGGTCCGGACCGGTTCTCAGCGGTCGTTACCGGTCCGGACCGGTTTGCGCCGGTCGTTACCGGTCCGGACCGGTCCGGACCGGTTTGCGCCGGTCGTTATCGGTCCGGACCGGTCCGGACCGGTTCTGAGCGGTCGTGACCGGTCCGGACCGGTTTGCGCCGGTCGTTACCGGTCCGGACCGGTCCGGACCGGTTCTCAGCGGTCGTTACCGGTCCGGACCGGTTTGCGCCGGTTCCGACCGGTCCGGACCGGTTTGCGCCGGTTCCGACCGGTCCGGACCGGTTTGCGCCGGTCGTGACCGGTCCGGACCGGTTTGCGCCGGTCGTTACCGGTCCGGACCGGTCCGGACCGGTTCTCAGCGGTCGTTACCGGTCCGGACCGGTTTGCGCCGGTTCCAAACGGTCCGGACCGGTTTGCGCCGGTTCCGACCGGTCCGGACCGGTTTGCGCCGGTCGTGACCGGTCCGGACCGGTCCGGACCGGTTTGCGCCGGTCGTTATCGGTCCGGACCGGTCCGGACCGGTTCTGAGCGGTCGTGACCGGTCCGGACCGGTTTGCGCCGGTCGTTACCGGTCCGGACCGGTCCGGACCGGTTTGCGCCGGTCGTTACTGGCCCGGACCGGTCCGGACCGGTTCTGAGAGGTCGTTACCGGTCCGGACCGGTTTGCGCCGGTCCCGACCGGTCCGGACCGGTTTGCGCCGGTCGTTACCTGTCCGGACCAGTCCGGACCGGTTCTCAGCGGTCGTTACCGGTCCGGACCGGTTTGCGCCGGTTCCAAACGGTCCGGACCGGTTTGCGCTGCTTCCGACCGGTCCGGACCAGTTTGCGCCGGTCGTTACCGGTCCGGACCGGTCCGGACCGGTTTGCGCCGGTCGTTATCGGTCCGGACCGGTCCGGACCGGTTCTGAGCGGTCGTGACCGGTCCGGAGCAGTTTGCGCCGGTCGTTACCGGTCCGGACCGGTCCGGACCGGTTTGCGCCGGTCGTTATCGGTCCGGACCGGTCCGGACCGGTTCTGAGCGGTCGTGACCGGTCCGGACCGGTTTGCGCCGGTCGTTACCGGTCCGGACCGGTCCGGACCGGTTTGCGCCGGTCGTTACTGGCCCGGACCGGTCCGGACCGGTTCTGAGCGGTCGTTACCGGTCCGGACCGGTTTGCGCCGGTCCCGACCGGTCCGGACCGGTTTGCGCCGGTCGTTACCGGTCCGGACCGGTTTGCGCCGGTTCCAACCGGTCCGGACCGGTTTGCGCCGGTTCCGACCGGTCCGGACCAGTTTGCGCCGGTCGTTATCGGTCTGGACCGCTCCGGACCGGTTCTGAGCGGTCGTTACCGGTCCGGACCGGTTTGCGCCGGTACCGACCGGTCCGGACCGGTTTGCGCCGGTTCCGACCGGTCCGGACCGGTTTGCGCCGGTTCCGACCGGTCCGGACCGGTTTGCGCCGGTTCTGACCGGTCCGGACCGGTTTGCGCCGGTCTTTACCGGTCCGGACCGGTCCGGACCGGTTTGCGCCGGTCGTTACCGGTCCGGTCCGGTTCTGAGCGGTCGTTACCGGTCCGGACCGGTTTTCGCCGGTCGTGACCGGTCCGGACCGGTTTGCGCCGGTCGTGACCGGTCCGGACCGCTCCGGACCGGTTCTGAGCGGTCGTTCCCGGTCCGGACCGGTTTGTGCCGGTTCCGACCGGTCCGGACCGGTTTGCGCCGGTCGTGACCGGTCCGGACCGGTCCGGACCGGTTCTGAGCGGTCGTTCCCGGTCCGGACCGGTTTGCGCCGGTCGTTACCGGTCTGGACCGCTCCGGACCGGTTCTGAGCGGTCGTTACCGGTCCGGACCGGTTTGCGCCGGTACCGACCGGTCCGGACCGGTTTTCGCCGGTCGTGACCGGTCCGGACCGGTTTGCGCCGGTTCCGACCGGTCCGGACCGGTTTGCGCCGGTTCCGACCGGTCCGGACCGGTTTGCGCCGGTCGTTACCGGTCCGGACCGGTCTGGACCGGTTCTGAGCGGTCGTTACCGGTCCGGACCGGTTTGCGCCGGTTCCGACCGTTCCGGACCGGTCGGAACCGGCGCAAACCGGTCCGGAACAGTTTGCGCCGGTCGTTACCGCTCCGGACCGGTCCGGACCGGTTTGCGCCGGTCGTTACCGGTCCGGACCGGTCCGGACCGGTTCCGAGCGGTCGTTACCGGTCCGGACGGGTTTGCGCCGGTTCCGACCGGTCCGGACCGGTTTGCGCCGGTTCCGACCGGTCCGGACCGGTTTGCGCCGGTCGTTACCGGTCCGGACCGGTCCGGACCGGTTTGCGCCGGTCGTTACCGGTCCGGACCAGTCCGGACCGGTTCTGAGCGGTCGTTACCGGTCCGGACCGGTTTGCGCCGGTTCCGACCGGTCCGGACCGGTTTGCGCCGGTCGTTACCGGTCCGGACCGGTTCTGAGCGGTCGTTACCAGTCCGGACCGGTTTTCGCCGGTCGTGACCGGTCCGGACCGGTTTGCGCCGGTCGTTACCGGTCCGGACTGGTCCGGACCGGTTTGCGCCGGTCGTTACCGGTCCGGACCGGTCCGGACCGGTTCCGAGCGGTCGTTACCGGTCCGGACCGGTTCCGAGCGGTCGTTACCGGTCCGCACCGGTTTGCGCCGGTTCCGACCCGTCCGGACCGGTTTGCGCCGGTTCCGACCGGTCCGGACCGGTTTGCGCCGGTCGTTACCGGTCCGGACCGGTCCGGACCGGTTTGCGCCGGTCGTTACCGGTCCGGACCGGTCCGGACCGGTTTGCGCCGGTCGTGACCGGTCCGGACCGCTCCGGACCGGTTCTGAGCGGTCGTTCCCGGTCCGGACCGGTTTGCGCCGGTTCCGACCGGTCCGGACCGGTTTTCGCCGGTCGTGACCGGTCCGGACCGGTTTGCGCCGGTCGTTACCGGTCCGGACCGGTCCGGACCGGTTCTGAGCGGTCGTTACCGCTCCGGACCAGTTTGCGCCGGTCCCGACCGGTCCGGACCGGTTTGCGCCGGTCGTTACCGGTCCGGACCGGTTCTGAGCGGTCGTTACCAGTCCGGACCGGTTTTCGCCGGTCGTGACCGGTCCGGACCGGTTCCGAGCGGTCGTTACCGGTCCGCACCGGTTTGCGCCGGTTCCGACCGGTCCGGACCAGTTTGCGCCAGTCGTTACCGGTCCGGACCGGTCCGGACCGGTTTGCGCCGGTCGTTACCGGTCCGGACCGGTCCGGACCGGTTTGCGCCGGTCGTTACCGGTCCGGACCGGTCCGGACCGGTTCCGAGCGGTCGTTACCGGTCCGGACCGGTTCCGAGCGGTCGTTACCGGCCCGGACCGGTTTGCGCCGGTTCTGAGCGGTCGTTACCGGTCCGGACCGGTTTGCGCCGGTTCCGACCGGTCCGGACCGGTTTGCGCCGGTTCCGACCGGTCCGGACCGGTTTGCGCCGGTCGTTACCGGTCCGGACCGGTCTGGACCGGTTCTGAGCGGTCGTTACCGGTCCGGACCGGTTTGCGCCGGTTCCGACCGGTCCGGACCGGTCGGAACCGGCGCAAACCGGTCCGGAACAGTTTGCGCCGGTCGTTACCGCTCCGGACCGGTCCGGACCGGTTTGCGCCGGTCGTGACCGGTCCGGACCGCTCCGGACCGGTTCTGAGCGGTCGTTCCCGGTCCGGACCGGTTTGCGCCGGTTCCGACCGGTCCGGACCGGTTTTCGCCGGTCGTGACCGGTCCGGACCGGTTTGCGCCGGTCGTTACCGGTCCGGACCGGTCCGGACCGGTTCTGAGCGGTCGTTACCGCTCCGGACCAGTTTGCGCCGGTCCCGACCGGTCCGGACCGGTTTGCGCCGGTCGTTACCGGTCCGGACCGGTTCTGAGCGGTCGTTACCAGTCCGGACCGGTTTTCGCCGGTCGTGACCGGTCCGGACCGGTTTGCGCCGGTCGTTACCGGTCCGGACTGGTCCGGACCGGTTTGCGCCGGTCGTTACCGGTCCGGACCGGTCCGGACCGGTTCCGAGCGGTCGTTACCGGTCCGGACCGGTTCCGAGCGGTCGTTACCGGTCCGCACCGGTTTGCGCCGGTTCCGACCGGTCCGGACCAGTTTGCGCCAGTCGTTACCGGTCCGGACCGGTCCGGACCGGTTTGCGCCGGTCGTTACCGGTCCGGACCGGTCCGGACCGGTTTGCGCCGGTCGTTACCGGTCCGGACCGGTTCTGAGCGGTCGTGACCGCTCCGGACCGGTTTCCGCCGGTTCTGACCGGTCGTTCCCGGTCCGGACCGGTTTGCGCCGGTCGTTACCGGTCCGGACCGGTCCGGACCGGTTCTGAGCGGTCGTTACCGGTCCGGACCGGTTTGCGCCGGTTCCGACCGGTCCGGACCGGTTTGCGCCGGTCGTGACCGGTCCGGACCGGTTTTCGCCGGTCGTGAGCGGTCCGGACCGGTTTGCGCCGGTCGTTACCGGTCCGGACCGGTCCGGACCGGTTCTGAGCGGTCGTTACCGGTCCGGACCGGTTTGCGCCGGTTCCGACCGGTCCGGACCGGTTTGCGCCGGTCGTTACCGGTCCGGACCGGTCCGGACCGGTTTGCGCCGGTCGTTACCGGTCCGGAGCGGTCCGGACCGGTTTGCGCCGGTCGTTACCGGCCCGGACCGGTTTGCGCCGGTTCTGAGCGGTCGTTACCGGTCCGGACCGGTTTGCGCCGGTTCCGACCGGTCCGGACCGGTTTGCGCTGCTTCCGACCGGTCCGGACCAGTTTGCGCCGGTCGTTACCGGTCCGGACCGGTCCGGACCGGTTTGCGCCGGTCGTTATCGGTCCGGACCGGTCCGGACCGGTTCTGAGCGGTCGTGACCGGTCCGGACCGGTTTGCGCCGGTCGTTACCGGTCCGGACCGGTCCGGACCGGTTTGCGCCGGTCGTTATCGGTCCGGACCGGTCCGGACCGGTTCTGAGCGGTCGTGACCGGTCCGGACCGGTTTGCGCCGGTCGTTACCGGTCCGGACCGGTTTGCGCCGGTTCTGACCGGTCGTTCCCGGTCCGGACCGGTTTGCGCCGGTCGTTACCGGTCCGGACCGGTCCGGACCGGTTCTGAGCGGTCGTTACCGGTCCGGACCGGTTTGCGCCGGTTCCGACCGGTCCGGACCGGTTTGCGCCGGTCGTGACCGGTCCGGACCGGTTTTCGCCGGTCGTGAGCGGTCCGGACCGGTTTGCGCCGGTCGTTACCGGTCCGGACCGGTCCGGACCGGTTCTGAGCGGTCGTTACCGGTCCGGACCGGTTTGCGCCGGTTCCGACCGGTCCGGACCGGTTTGCGCCGGTCGTTACCGGTCCGGACCGGTCCGGACCGGTTTGCGCCGGTCGTTACCGGTCCGGAGCGGTCCGGACCGGTTTGCGCCGGTCGTTACCGGCCCGGACCGGTTTGCGCCGGTTCTGAGCGGTCGTTACCGGTCCGGACCGGTTTGCGCCGGTTCCGACCGGTCCGGACCGGTTTGCGCCGGTTCCGACCGGTCCGGACCGGTTTGCGCCGGTCGTTACCGGTCCGGACCGGTCTGGACCGGTTCTGAGCGGTCGTTACCGGTCCGGACCGGTTTGCGCCGGTTCCGACCGTTCCGGACCGGTCGGAACCGGCGCAAACCGGTCCGGAACAGTTTGCGCCGGTCGTTACCGCTCCGGACCGGTCCGGACCGGTTTGCGCCGGTCGTTACCGGCCCGGACCGGTTTGCGCCGGTTCTGAGCGGTCGTTACCGGTCCGGACCGGTTTGCGCCGGTTCCGACCGGTCCGGACCGGTTTGCGCCGGTTCCGACCGGTCCGGACCGGTTTGCGCCGGTCGTTACCGGTCCGGACCGGTCTGGACCGGTTCTGAGCGGTCGTTACCGGTCCGGACCGGTTTGCGCCGGTTCCGACCGGTCCGGACCGGTTTGCGCCGGTCGTTACCGGTCCGGTCCGGTCCGGACCGGTTTGCGCCGGTCGTTACCGGTCCGGACCGGTTCTGAGCGGTCGTTACCGGTCCGGACCGGTTCTGAGCGGTCGTGACCGGTCCGGACCGGTTTGCGCCGGTTCCGACCGGTCCGGACCGGTTTGCGCCGGTCGTGACCGGTCCAGACCGCTCCGGACCGGTTCTGAGCGGTCGTTCCCGGTCCGGACCGGTTTGCGCCGGTTCCGACCGGTCCGGACCGGTTTGCGCCGGTCGTGACCGGTCCGGACCGGATTTGAGCGGTCGTTACCGGTCCGGACCGGTTTGCGCCGGTTCCGACCGGTCCGGACCGGTTTTCGCCGGTCATGACCGGTCCGGACCGGTTTGCGCCGGTCGTTACCGGTCCGGACCGGTTTGCGCCGGTCGTTACCGGTCCGGACCGGTCCGGACCGGTTCTGAGCGGTCGTTACCGCTCCGGACCAGTTTGCGCCGGTCCCGACCGGTCCGGACCGGTTTGCGCCGGTCGTTACCGGTCCGGACCGGTTCTGAGCGGTCGTTACCAGTCCGGACCGGTTTTCGCCGGTCGTGACCGGTCCGGACCGGTTCCGAGCGGTCGTTACCGGTCCGCACCGGTTTGCGCCGGTTCCGACCGGTCCGGACCAGTTTGCGCCAGTCGTTACCGGTCCGGACCGGTCCGGACCGGTTTGCGCCGGTCGTTACCGGTCCGGACCGGTCCGGACCGGTTTGCGCCGGTCGTTACCGGTCCGGACCGGTCCGGACCGGTTCCGAGCGGTCGTTACCGGTCCGGACCGGTTCCGAGCGGTCGTTACCGGCCCGGACCGGTTTGCGCCGGTTCTGAGCGGTCGTTACCGGTCCGGACCGGTTTGCGCCGGTTCCGACCGGTCCGGACCGGTTTGCGCCGGTTCCGACCGGTCCGGACCGGTTTGCGCCGGTCGTTACCGGTCCGGACCGGTTTGCGCCGGTCGTTACCGGTCCGGACCGGTCCGGACCGGTTTGCGCCGGTCGTTACTGGCCTGGACCGGTCCGGACCGGTTCTGAGCGGTCGTTACCGGTCCGGACCGGTTTGCGCCGGTCCCGACCGGTCCGGACCGGTTTGCGCCGGTCGTTACCGGTCCGGACCGGTTTGCGCCGGTTCCAACCGGTCCGGACCGGTTTGCGCCGGTTCCGACCGGTCCGGACCAGTTTGCGCCGGTCGTTATCGGTCCGGACCGGTTTGCGCCGGTTCCGACCGGTCCGGACCGGTTTTCGCCGGTCGTGACCGGTCCGGACCGGTTTGCGCCGGTCGTTACCGGTCCGGACCGGTCCGGACCGGTTCTGAGCGGTCGTTACCGGTCCGGACCAGTTTGCGCCAGTTCCGACCGGTCCGGACCGGTTTGCGCCGGTCGTGACCGGTCCGGACCGGTCCGGACCGGTTCTGAGCGGTCGTTACCGGTCCGGACCGGTTTGCGCCGGTTCCGACCGGTCCGGACCGGTTTGCGCCGGTCGTGACCGGTCCGGACCGCTCCGGACCGGTTCTGAGCGGTCGTTCCCGGTCCGGACCGGTTTGTGCCGGTCGTTACCGGTCTGGACCGCTCCGGACCGGTTCTGAGCGGTCCTTACCGGTCCGGACCGGTTTGCGCCGGTTCCGACCGGTCCGGACCGGTTTTCGCCGGTCGTGACCGGTCCGGACCGGTTTGCGCCGGTCGTTACCGGTCCGGACCGGTCCGGACCGGTTCTCAGCGGTCGTTACCGGTCCGGACCGGTTTGCGCCGGTCGTTACCGCTCCGGACCGGTCCGGACCGGTTTGCGCCGGTTCCGACCGGTCCGGACCGGTTTGCGCCGGTCTTTACCGGTCCGGACCGGTCCGGACCGGTTTGCGCCAGTCGTAACCGGTCCGGACCGGTCCGGACCGGATTTGAGCGGTCGTTACCGGTCCGGACCGGTTTGCGCCGGTTCCGACCGGTCCGGACCGGTTTGCGCTGCTTCCGACCGGTCCGGACCAGTTTGCGCCGGTCGTTACCGGTCCGGACCGGTCCGGACCGGTTTGCGCCGGTCGTTATCGGTCCGGACCGGTCCGGACCGGTTCTGAGCGGTCGTGACCGGTCCGGACCGGTTTGCGCCGGTCGTTACCGGTCCGGACCGGTCCGGACCGGTTTGCGCCGGTCGTTATCGGTCCGGACCGGTCCGGACCGGTTCTGAGCGGTCGTGACCGGTCCGGACCGGTTTGCGCCGGTCGTTACCGGTCCGGACCGGTCCGGACCGGTTCTCAGCGGTCGTTACCGGTCCGGACCGGTTTGCGCCGGTTCCGACCGGTCCGGACCGGTTTGCGCCGGTTCCGACCGGTCCGGACCGGTTTGCGCCGGTCGTGACCGGTCCGGACCGGTTTGCGCCGGTCGTTACCGGTCCGGACCGGTCCGGACCGGTTCTCAGCGGTCGTTACCGGTCCGGACCGGTTTGCGCCGGTTCCGACCGGTCCGGACCGGTTTGCGCTGCTTCCGACCGGTCCGGACCAGTTTGCGCCGGTCGTTACCGGTCCGGACCGGTCCGGACCGGTTTGCGCCGGTCGTTATCGGTCCGGACCGGTCCGGACCGGTTCTGAGCGGTCGTGACCGGTCCGGACCGGTTTGCGCCGGTCGTTACCGGTCCGGACCGGTCCGGACCGGTTTGCGCCGGTCGTTATCGGTCCGGACCGCTCCGGACCGGTTCTGAGCGGTCGTTCCCGGTCCGGACCGGTTTGTGCCGGTTCCGACCGGTCCGGACCGGTTTGCGCCGGTCGTGACCGGTCCAGACCGCTCCGGACCGGTTCTGAGCGGTCGTTCCCGGTCCGGACCGGTTTGTGCCGGTTCGGACCGGTCCGGACCGGTTTGCGCCGGTCGTGACCGGTCCGGACCGGTCCGGACCGGTTCTGAGCGGTCGTTCCCGGTCCGGACCGGTTTGCGCCGGTCGTTACCGGTCTGGACCGCTCCGGACCGGTTCTGAGCGGTCGTTACCGGTCCGGACCGGTTTGCGCCGGTACCGACCGGTCCGGACCGGTTTTCGCCGGTCGTGACCGGTCCGGACCGGTTTGCGCCGGTTCCGACCGGTCCGGACCGGTTTGCGCCGGTTCTGACCGGTCCGGACCGGTTTGCGCCGGTCTTTACCGGTCCGGACCGGTCCGGACCGGTTTGCGCCGGTCGTGACCGGTCCGGACCGGTTCGGACCGGTTCTGAGCGGTCGTTACCGGTCCGGACCGGTTTGCGCCGGTTCCAACCGGTCCGGACCGGTTCTCAGCGGTCGTTACCGGTCCGGACCGGTTTGCGCCGGTTCCGACCGGTCCGGACCGGTTTGCGCCGGTTCCGACCGGTCCGGACCGGTTTGCGCCGGTCGTGACCGGTCCGGACCGGTTTGCGCCGGTCGTTACCGGTCCGGACCGGTCCGGACCGGTTCTCAGCGGTCGTTACCGGTCCGGACCGGTTTGCGCCGGTTCTGACCGGTCCGGACCGGTTTGCGCTGCTTCCGACCGGTCCGGACCAGTTTGCGCCGGTCGTTACCGGTCCGGACCGGTCCGGACCGGTTTGCGCCGGTCGTTATCGGTCCGGACCGGTCCGGACCGGTTCTGAGCGGTCGTGACCGGTCCGGAGCAGTTTGCGCCGGTCGTTACCGGTCCGGACCGGTCCGGACCGGTTTGCGCCGGTCGTTATCGGTCCGGACCGCTCCGGACCGGTTCTGAGCGGTCGTTCCCGGTCCGGACCGGTTTGTGCCGGTTCCGACCGGTCCGGACCGGTTTGCGCCGGTCGTGACCGGTCCGGACCGGTCCGGACCGGTTCTGAGCGGTCGTTCCCGGTCCGGACCGGTTTGCGCCGGTCGTTACCGGTCTGGACCGCTCCGGACCGGTTCTGAGCGGTCGTTACCGGTCCGGACCGGTTTGCGCCGGTACCGACCGGTCCGGACCGGTTTTCGCCGGTCGTGACCGGTCCGGACCGGTTTACGCCGGTTCCGACCGGTCCGGACCGGTTTGCGCCGGTTCCGACCGGTCCGGACCGGTTTGCGCCGGTTCTGACCGGTCCGGACCGGTTTGCGCCGGTCTTTACCGGTCCGGACCGGTCCGGACCGGTTTGCGCCGGTCGTTACCGGTCCGGTCCGGTTCTGAGCGGTCGTTACCGGTCCGGACCGGTTTTCGCCGGTCGTGACCGGTCCGGACCGGTTTGCGCCGGTCGTTACCGGTCCGGACCGGTCCGGACCGGTTTGCGCCGGTTCCGACCGGTCCGGACCGGTTTGCGCCGGTTCCGACCGGTCCGGACCAGTTTGCGCCGGTCGTTACCGGTCCGGACCGGTCCGGACAGGTTTGCGCCGGTCGTTACCAGTCCGGACCGGTCCGGACCGGTTCTGAGCGGTCGTTACCGGTCCGGACCGGTTTGCGCCGGTTCCGACCGGTCCGGACCGGTTTGCGCCGGTTCCGACCGGTCCGGACCGGTTTGCGCCGGTCGTTACCGGTCCGGACCGGTCTGGACCGGTTCTGAGCGGTCGTTACCGGTCCGGACCGGTTTGCGCCGGTTCCGACCGGTCCGGACCGGTTTGCGCCGGTCGTTACCGGTCCGGTCCGGTCCGGACCGGTTTGCGCCGGTCGTTACCGGTCCGGACCGGTTCTGAGCGGTCGTTACCGGTCCGGACCGGTTCTGAGCGGTCGTGACCGGTCCGGACCGGTTTGCGCCGGTTCCGACCGGTCCGGACCGGTTTGCGCCGGTCGTGACCGGTCCAGACCGCTCCGGACCGGTTCTGAGCGGTCGTTCCCGGTCCGGACCGGTTTGCGCCGGTTCCGACCGGTCCGGACCGGTTTGCGCCGGTCGTGACCGGTCCGGACCGGATTTGAGCGGTCGTTACCGGTCCGGACCGGTTTGCGCCGGTTCCGACCGGTCCGGACCGGTTTTCGCCGGTCATGACCGGTCCGGACCGGTTTGCGCCGGTCGTTACCGGTCCGGACCGGTTTGCGCCGGTTCCGACCGGTCCGGACCGGTTTGCGCCGGTTCCGACCGGTCCGGACCAGTTTGCGCCGGTCGTTACCGGTCCGGACCGGTCCGGACAGGTTTGCGCCGGTCGTTACCAGTCCGGACCGGTCCGGACCGGTTCTGAGCGGTCGTTACCGGTCCGGACCGGTTTGCGCCGGTTCCGACCGGTCCGGACCGGTTTGCGCCGGTTCCGACCGGTCCGGACCGGTTTGCGCCGGTCGTTACCGGTCCGGACCGGTCTGGACCGGTTCTGAGCGGTCGTTACCGGTCCGGACCGGTTTGCGCCGGTTCCGACCGGTCCGGACCGGTTTGCGCCGGTCGTTACCGGTCCGGTCCGGTCCGGACCGGTTTGCGCCGGTCGTTACCGGTCCGGACCGGTTCTGAGCGGTCGTTACCGGTCCGGACCGGTTCTGAGCGGTCGTGACCGGTCCGGACCGGTTTGCGCCGGTTCCGACCGGTCCGGACCGGTTTGCGCCGGTCGTGACCGGTCCAGACCGCTCCGGACCGGTTCTGAGCGGTCGTTCCCGGTCCGGACCGGTTTGCGCCGGTTCCGACCGGTCCGGACCGGTTTGCGCCGGTCGTGACCGGTCCGGACCGGATTTGAGCGGTCGTTACCGGTCCGGACCGGTTTGCGCCGGTTCCGACCGGTCCGGACCGGTTTTCGCCGGTCATGACCGGTCCGGACCGGTTTGCGCCGGTCGTTACCGGTCCGGACCGGTTTGCGCCGGTCGTTACCGGTCCGGACCGGTCCGGACCGGTTCTGAGCGGTCGTTACCGCTCCGGACCAGTTTGCGCCGGTCCCGACCGGTCCGGACCGGTTTGCGCCGGTCGTTACCGGTCCGGACCGGTTCTGAGCGGTCGTTACCAGTCCGGACCGGTTTTCGCCGGTCGTGACCGGTCCGGACCGGTTCCGAGCGGTCGTTACCGGTCCGCACCGGTTTGCGCCGGTTCCGACCGGTCCGGACCAGTTTGCGCCAGTCGTTACCGGTCCGGACCGGTCCGGACCGGTTTGCGCCGGTCGTTACCGGTCCGGACCGGTCCGGACCGGTTTGCGCCGGTCGTTACCGGTCCGGACCGGTCCGGACCGGTTCCGAGCGGTCGTTACCGGTCCGGACCGGTTCCGAGCGGTCGTTACCGGCCCGGACCGGTTTGCGCCGGTTCTGAGCGGTCGTTACCGGTCCGGACCGGTTTGCGCCGGTTCCGACCGGTCCGGACCGGTTTGCGCCGGTTCCGACCGGTCCGGACCGGTTTGCGCCGGTCGTTACCGGTCCGGACCGGTTTGCGCCGGTCGTTACCGGTCCGGACCGGTCCGGACCGGTTTGCGCCGGTCGTTACTGGCCTGGACCGGTCCGGACCGGTTCTGAGCGGTCGTTACCGGTCCGGACCGGTTTGCGCCGGTCCCGACCGGTCCGGACCGGTTTGCGCCGGTCGTTACCGGTCCGGACCGGTTTGCGCCGGTTCCAACCGGTCCGGACCGGTTTGCGCCGGTTCCGACCGGTCCGGACCAGTTTGCGCCGGTCGTTATCGGTCCGGACCGGTTTGCGCCGGTTCCGACCGGTCCGGACCGGTTTTCGCCGGTCGTGACCGGTCCGGACCGGTTTGCGCCGGTCGTTACCGGTCCGGACCGGTCCGGACCGGTTCTGAGCGGTCGTTACCGGTCCGGACCAGTTTGCGCCAGTTCCGACCGGTCCGGACCGGTTTGCGCCGGTCGTGACCGGTCCGGACCGGTCCGGACCGGTTCTGAGCGGTCGTTACCGGTCCGGACCGGTTTGCGCCGGTTCCGACCGGTCCGGACCGGTTTGCGCCGGTCGTGACCGGTCCGGACCGCTCCGGACCGGTTCTGAGCGGTCGTTCCCGGTCCGGACCGGTTTGTGCCGGTCGTTACCGGTCTGGACCGCTCCGGACCGGTTCTGAGCGGTCCTTACCGGTCCGGACCGGTTTGCGCCGGTTCCGACCGGTCCGGACCGGTTTTCGCCGGTCGTGACCGGTCCGGACCGGTTTGCGCCGGTCGTTACCGGTCCGGACCGGTCCGGACCGGTTCTCAGCGGTCGTTACCGGTCCGGACCGGTTTGCGCCGGTCGTTACCGCTCCGGACCGGTCCGGACCGGTTTGCGCCGGTTCCGACCGGTCCGGACCGGTTTGCGCCGGTCTTTACCGGTCCGGACCGGTCCGGACCGGTTTGCGCCAGTCGTAACCGGTCCGGACCGGTCCGGACCGGATTTGAGCGGTCGTTACCGGTCCGGACCGGTTTGCGCCGGTTCCGACCGGTCCGGACCGGTTTGCGCTGCTTCCGACCGGTCCGGACCAGTTTGCGCCGGTCGTTACCGGTCCGGACCGGTCCGGACCGGTTTGCGCCGGTCGTTATCGGTCCGGACCGGTCCGGACCGGTTCTGAGCGGTCGTGACCGGTCCGGACCGGTTTGCGCCGGTCGTTACCGGTCCGGACCGGTCCGGACCGGTTTGCGCCGGTCGTTATCGGTCCGGACCGGTCCGGACCGGTTCTGAGCGGTCGTGACCGGTCCGGACCGGTTTGCGCCGGTCGTTACCGGTCCGGACCGGTCCGGACCGGTTCTCAGCGGTCGTTACCGGTCCGGACCGGTTTGCGCCGGTTCCGACCGGTCCGGACCGGTTTGCGCCGGTTCCGACCGGTCCGGACCGGTTTGCGCCGGTCGTGACCGGTCCGGACCGGTTTGCGCCGGTCGTTACCGGTCCGGACCGGTCCGGACCGGTTCTCAGCGGTCGTTACCGGTCCGGACCGGTTTGCGCCGGTTCCGACCGGTCCGGACCGGTTTGCGCTGCTTCCGACCGGTCCGGACCAGTTTGCGCCGGTCGTTACCGGTACGGACCGGTCCGGACCGGTTTGCGCCGGTCGTTATCGGTCCGGACCGGTCCGGACCGGTTCTGAGCGGTCGTGACCGGTCCGGACCGGTTTGCGCCGGTCGTTACCGGTCCGGACCGGTCCGGACCGGTTTGCGCCGGTCGTTATCGGTCCGGACCGCTCCGGACCGGTTCTGAGCGGTCGTTCCCGGTCCGGACCGGTTTGTGCCGGTTCCGACCGGTCCGGACCGGTTTGCGCCGGTCGTGACCGGTCCAGACCGCTCCGGACCGGTTCTGAGCGGTCGTTCCCGGTCCGGACCGGTTTGTGCCGGTTCGGACCGGTCCGGACCGGTTTGCGCCGGTCGTGACCGGTCCGGACCGGTCCGGACCGGTTCTGAGCGGTCGTTCCCGGTCCGGACCGGTTTGCGCCGGTCGTTACCGGTCTGGACCGCTCCGGACCGGTTCTGAGCGGTCGTTACCGGTCCGGACCGGTTTGCGCCGGTACCGACCGGTCCGGACCGGTTTTCGCCGGTCGTGACCGGTCCGGACCGGTTTGCGCCGGTTCCGACCGGTCCGGACCGGTTTGCGCCGGTTCTGACCGGTCCGGACCGGTTTGCGCCGGTCTTTACCGGTCCGGACCGGTCCGGACCGGTTTGCGCCGGTCGTGACCGGTCCGGACCGGTTCGGACCGGTTCTGAGCGGTCGTTACCGGTCCGGACCGGTTTGCGCCGGTTCCAACCGGTCCGGACCGGTTCTCAGCGGTCGTTACCGGTCCGGACCGGTTTGCGCCGGTTCCGACCGGTCCGGACCGGTTTGCGCCGGTTCCGACCGGTCCGGACCGGTTTGCGCCGGTCGTGACCGGTCCGGACCGGTTTGCGCCGGTCGTTACCGGTCCGGACCGGTCCGGACCGGTTCTCAGCGGTCGTTACCGGTCCGGACCGGTTTGCGCCGGTTCTGACCGGTCCGGACCGGTTTGCGCTGCTTCCGACCGGTCCGGACCAGTTTGCGCCGGTCGTTACCGGTCCGGACCGGTCCGGACCGGTTTGCGCCGGTCGTTATCGGTCCGGACCGGTCCGGACCGGTTCTGAGCGGTCGTGACCGGTCCGGAGCAGTTTGCGCCGGTCGTTACCGGTCCGGACCGGTCCGGACCGGTTTGCGCCGGTCGTTATCGGTCCGGACCGCTCCGGACCGGTTCTGAGCGGTCGTTCCCGGTCCGGACCGGTTTGTGCCGGTTCCGACCGGTCCGGACCGGTTTGCGCCGGTCGTGACCGGTCCGGACCGGTCCGGACCGGTTCTGAGCGGTCGTTCCCGGTCCGGACCGGTTTGCGCCGGTCGTTACCGGTCTGGACCGCTCCGGACCGGTTCTGAGCGGTCGTTACCGGTCCGGACCGGTTTGCGCCGGTACCGACCGGTCCGGACCGGTTTTCGCCGGTCGTGACCGGTCCGGACCGGTTTACGCCGGTTCCGACCGGTCCGGACCGGTTTGCGCCGGTTCCGACCGGTCCGGACCGGTTTGCGCCGGTTCTGACCGGTCCGGACCGGTTTGCGCCGGTCTTTACCGGTCCGGACCGGTCCGGACCGGTTTGCGCCGGTCGTTACCGGTCCGGTCCGGTTCTGAGCGGTCGTTACCGGTCCGGACCGGTTTTCGCCGGTCGTGACCGGTCCGGACCGGTTTGCGCCGGTCGTTACCGGTCCGGACCGGTCCGGACCGGTTTGCGCCGGTTCCGACCGGTCCGGACCGGTTTGCGCCGGTTCCGACCGGTCCGGACCAGTTTGCGCCGGTCGTTACCGGTCCGGACCGGTCCGGACAGGTTTGCGCCGGTCGTTACCAGTCCGGACCGGTCCGGACCGGTTCTGAGCGGTCGTTACCGGTCCGGACCGGTTTGCGCCGGTTCCGACCGGTCCGGACCGGTTTGCGCCGGTCGTTACCGGTCCGGACCGGTTCGGACCGGTTCTGAGCGGTCGTTACCGGTCCGGACCGGTTTGCGCCGGTCCCGACCGGTCCAGACCGGTTTGCGCCGGTCGTGACCGGTCCGGACCGCTCCGGACCGGTTCTGAGCGGTCGTTCCCGGTCCGGACCGGTTTGCGCCGGTTCCGACCGGTCCGGACCGGTTTTCGCCGGTCGTGACCGGTCCGGACCGGTTTGCGCCGGTCGTTACCGGTCCGGCCCGGTCCGGACCGGTTCTGAGCGGTCGTTACCGGTCCGGACCGGTTTGCACCGGTTCCGACCGGTCCGGACCGGTTTGCGCCGGTCGTGACCGGTCCGGACCGGTTTGCGCCGGTTCCAACCGGTCCGGACCGGTTTGCGCCGGTTCCGACCGGTCCGGACCAGTTTGCGCCGGTCGTTATCGGTCCGGACCGGTTTGCGCCGGTTCCGACCGGTCCGGACCGGTTTTCGCCGGTCGTGACCGGTCCGGACCGGTTTGCGCCGGTCGTTACCGGTCCGGACCGGTCCGGACCGGTTCTGAGCGGTCGTTACCGGTCCGGACCAGTTTGCGCCAGTTCCGACCGGTCCGGACCGGTTTGCGCCGGTCGTGACCGGTCCGGACCGGTCCGGACCGGTTCTGAGCGGTCGTTACCGGTCCGGACCGGTTTGCGCCGGTTCCGACCGGTCCGGACCGGTTTGCGCCGGTCGTGACCGGTCCGGACCGCTCCGGACCGGTTCTGAGCGGTCGTTCCCGGTCCGGACCGGTTTGTGCCGGTCGTTACCGGTCTGGACCGCTCCGGACCGGTTCTGAGCGGTCCTTACCGGTCCGGACCGGTTTGCGCCGGTTCCGACCGGTCCGGACCGGTTTTCGCCGGTCGTGACCGGTCCGGACCGGTTTGCGCCGGTCGTTACCGGTCCGGACCGGTCCGGACCGGTTCTCAGCGGTCGTTACCGGTCCGGACCGGTTTGCGCCGGTCGTTACCGGTCCGGACCGGTCCGGACCGGTTTGCGCCGGTCGTTACCGCTCCGGACCGGTCCGGACCGGTTTGCGCCGGTTCCGACCGGTCCGGACCGGTTTGCGCCGGTCTTTACCGGTCCGGACCGGTCCGGACCGGTTTGCGCCAGTCGTAACCGGTCCGGACCGGTCCGGACCGGATTTGAGCGGTCGTTACCGGTCCGGACCGGTTTGCGCCGGTTCCGACCGGTCCGGACCGGTTTGCGCTGCTTCCGACCGGTCCGGACCAGTTTGCGCCGGTCGTTACCGGTCCGGACCGGTCCGGACCGGTTTGCGCCGGTCGTTATCGGTCCGGACCGGTCCGGACCGGTTCTGAGCGGTCGTGACCGGTCCGGACCGGTTTGCGCCGGTCGTTACCGGTCCGGACCGGTCCGGACCGGTTTGCGCCGGTCGTTACTGGCCCGGACCGGTCCGGACCGGTTCTGAGAGGTCGTTACCGGTCCGGACCGGTTTGCGCCGGTCCCGACCGGTCCGGACCGGTTTGCGCCGGTCGTTACCTGTCCGGACCAGTCCGGACCGGTTCTCAGCGGTCGTTACCGGTCCGGACCGGTTTGCGCCGGTTCCAAACGGTCCGGACCGGTTTGCGCTGCTTCCGACCGGTCCGGACCAGTTTGCGCCGGTCGTTACCGGTCCGGACCGGTCCGGACCGGTTTGCGCCGGTCGTTATCGGTCCGGACCGGTCCGGACCGGTTCTGAGCGGTCGTGACCGGTCCGGAGCAGTTTGCGCCGGTCGTTACCGGTCCGGACCGGTCCGGACCGGTTTGCGCCGGTCGTTATCGGTCCGGACCGGTCCGGACCGGTTCTGAGCGGTCGTGACCGGTCCGGACCGGTTTGCGCCGGTCGTTACCGGTCCGGACCGGTCCGGACCGGTTTGCGCCGGTCGTTACTGGCCCGGACCGGTCCGGACCGGTTCTGAGCGGTCGTTACCGGTCCGGACCGGTTTGCGCCGGTCCCGACCGGTCCGGACCGGTTTGCGCCGGTCGTTACCGGTCCGGACCGGTTTGCGCCGGTTCCAACCGGTCCGGACCGGTTTGCGCCGGTTCCGACCGGTCCGGACCAGTTTGCGCCGGTCGTTATCGGTCTGGACCGCTCCGGACCGGTTCTGAGCGGTCGTTACCGGTCCGGACCGGTTTGCGCCGGTACCGACCGGTCCGGACCGGTTTGCGCCGGTTCCGACCGGTCCGGACCGGTTTGCGCCGGTTCCGACCGGTCCGGACCGGTTTGCGCCGGTTCTGACCGGTCCGGACCGGTTTGCGCCGGTCTTTACCGGTCCGGACCGGTCCGGACCGGTTTGCGCCGGTCGTTACCGGTCCGGTCCGGTTCTGAGCGGTCGTTACCGGTCCGGACCGGTTTTCGCCGGTCGTGACCGGTCCGGACCGGTTTGCGCCGGTCGTGACCGGTCCGGACCGCTCCGGACCGGTTCTGAGCGGTCGTTCCCGGTCCGGACCGGTTTGTGCCGGTTCCGACCGGTCCGGACCGGTTTGCGCCGGTCGTGACCGGTCCGGACCGGTCCGGACCGGTTCTGAGCGGTCGTTCCCGGTCCGGACCGGTTTGCGCCGGTCGTTACCGGTCTGGACCGCTCCGGACCGGTTCTGAGCGGTCGTTACCGGTCCGGACCGGTTTGCGCCGGTACCGACCGGTCCGGACCGGTTTTCGCCGGTCGTGACCGGTCCGGACCGGTTTGCGCCGGTTCCGACCGGTCCGGACCGGTTTGCGCCGGTTCCGACCGGTCCGGACCGGTTTGCGCCGGTCGTTACCGGTCCGGACCGGTCTGGACCGGTTCTGAGCGGTCGTTACCGGTCCGGACCGGTTTGCGCCGGTTCCGACCGTTCCGGACCGGTCGGAACCGGCGCAAACCGGTCCGGAACAGTTTGCGCCGGTCGTTACCGCTCCGGACCGGTCCGGACCGGTTTGCGCCGGTCGTTACCGGTCCGGACCGGTCCGGACCGGTTCCGAGCGGTCGTTACCGGTCCGGACGGGTTTGCGCCGGTTCCGACCGGTCCGGACCGGTTTGCGCCGGTTCCGACCGGTCCGGACCGGTTTGCGCCGGTCGTTACCGGTCCGGACCGGTCCGGACCGGTTTGCGCCGGTCGTTACCGGTCCGGACCAGTCCGGACCGGTTCTGAGCGGTCGTTACCGGTCCGGACCGGTTTGCGCCGGTTCCGACCGGTCCGGACCGGTTTGCGCCGGTCGTTACCGGTCCGGTCCGGTCCGGACCGGTTTGCGCCGGTCGTTACCGGTCCGGACCGGTTCTGAGCGGTCGTTACCGGTCCGGACCGGTTCTGAGCGGTCGTGACCGGTCCGGACCGGTTTGCGCCGGTTCCGACCGGTCCGGACCGGTTTGCGCCGGTCGTGACCGGTCCAGACCGCTCCGGACCGGTTCTGAGCGGTCGTTCCCGGTCCGGACCGGTTTGCGCCGGTTCCGACCGGTCCGGACCGGTTTGCGCCGGTCGTGACCGGTCCGGACCGGTTTTCGCCGGTCATGACCGGTCCGGACCGGTTTGCGCCGGTCGTTACCGGTCCGGACCGGTTTGCGCCGGTCGTTACCGGTCCGGACCGGTCCGGACCGGTTCTGAGCGGTCGTTACCGCTCCGGACCAGTTTGCGCCGGTCCCGACCGGTCCGGACCGGTTTGCGCCGGTCGTTACCGGTCCGGACCGGTTCTGAGCGGTCGTTACCAGTCCGGACCGGTTTTCGCCGGTCGTGACCGGTCCGGACCGGTTCCGAGCGGTCGTTACCGGTCCGCACCGGTTTGCGCCGGTTCCGACCGGTCCGGACCAGTTTGCGCCAGTCGTTACCGGTCCGGACCGGTCCGGACCGGTTTGCGCCGGTCGTTACCGGTCCGGACCGGTCCGGACCGGTTTGCGCCGGTCGTTACCGGTCCGGACCGGTCCGGACCGGTTCCGAGCGGTCGTTACCGGTCCGGACCGGTTCCGAGCGGTCGTTACCGGCCCGGACCGGTTTGCGCCGGTTCTGAGCGGTCGTTACCGGTCCGGACCGGTTTGCGCCGGTTCCGACCGGTCCGGACCGGTTTGCGCCGGTTCCGACCGGTCCGGACCGGTTTGCGCCGGTCGTTACCGGTCCGGACCGGTTTGCGCCGGTCGTTACCGGTCCGGACCGGTCCGGACCGGTTTGCGCCGGTCGTTACTGGCCTGGACCGGTCCGGACCGGTTCTGAGCGGTCGTTACCGGTCCGGACCGGTTTGCGCCGGTCCCGACCGGTCCGGACCGGTTTGCGCCGGTCGTTACCGGTCCGGACCGGTTTGCGCCGGTTCCAACCGGTCCGGACCGGTTTGCGCCGGTTCCGACCGGTCCGGACCAGTTTGCGCCGGTCGTTATCGGTCCGGACCGGTTTGCGCCGGTTCCGACCGGTCCGGACCGGTTTTCGCCGGTCGTGACCGGTCCGGACCGGTTTGCGCCGGTCGTTACCGGTCCGGACCGGTCCGGACCGGTTCTGAGCGGTCGTTACCGGTCCGGACCAGTTTGCGCCAGTTCCGACCGGTCCGGACCGGTTTGCGCCGGTCGTGACCGGTCCGGACCGGTCCGGACCGGTTCTGAGCGGTCGTTACCGGTCCGGACCGGTTTGCGCCGGTTCCGACCGGTCCGGACCGGTTTGCGCCGGTCGTGACCGGTCCGGACCGCTCCGGACCGGTTCTGAGCGGTCGTTCCCGGTCCGGACCGGTTTGTGCCGGTCGTTACCGGTCTGGACCGCTCCGGACCGGTTCTGAGCGGTCCTTACCGGTCCGGACCGGTTTGCGCCGGTCCCGACCGGTCCGGACCGGTTTGCGCCGGTCGTTACCGGTCCGGACCGGTTTGCGCCGGTTCCAACCGGTCCGGACCGGTTTGCGCCGGTTCCGACCGGTCCGGACCGGTTTTCGCCGGTCGTGACCGGTCCGGACCGGTTTGCGCCGGTCGTTACCGGTCCGGACCGGTCCGGACCGGTTCTCAGCGGTCGTTACCGGTCCGGACCGGTTTGCGCCGGTCGTTACCGCTCCGGACCGGTCCGGACCGGTTTGCGCCGGTTCCGACCGGTCCGGACCGGTTTGCGCCGGTCTTTACCGGTCCGGACCGGTCCGGACCGGTTTGCGCCAGTCGTAACCGGTCCGGACCGGTCCGGACCGGATTTGAGCCGGTCGTTACCGGTCCGGACCGGTTTGCGCCGGTTCCGACCGGTCCGGACCGGTTTGCGCTGCTTCCGACCGGTCCGGACCGGTTTGCGCCGGTCGTTACCGGTCCGGACCGGTCCGGACCGGTTTGCGCCGGTCGTTATCGGTCCGGACCGCTCCGGACCGGTTCTGAGCGGTCGTTCCCGGTCCGGACCGGTTTGTGCCGGTTCCGACCGGTCCGGACCGGTTTGCGCCGGTCGTGACCGGTCCAGACCGCTCCGGACCGGTTCTGAGCGGTCGTTCCCGGTCCGGACCGGTTTGTGCCGGTTCGGACCGGTCCGGACCGGTTTGCGCCGGTCGTGACCGGTCCGGACCGGTCCGGACCGGTTCTGAGCGGTCGTTCCCGGTCCGGACCGGTTTGCGCCGGTCGTTACCGGTCTGGACCGCTCCGGACCGGTTCTGAGCGGTCGTTACCGGTCCGGACCGGTTTGCGCCGGTACCGACCGGTCCGGACCGGTTTTCGCCGGTCGTGACCGGTCCGGACCGGTTTGCGCCGGTTCCGACCGGTCCGGACCGGTTTGCGCCGGTTCTGACCGGTCCGGACCGGTTTGCGCCGGTCTTTACCGGTCCGGACCGGTCCGGACCGGTTTGCGCCGGTCGTGACCGGTCCGGACCGGTTCGGACCGGTTCTGAGCGGTCGTTACCGGTCCGGACCGGTTTGCGCCGGTTCCAACCGGTCCGGACCGGTTCTCAGCGGTCGTTACCGGTCCGGACCGGTTTGCGCCGGTTCCGACCGGTCCGGACCGGTTTGCGCCGGTTCCGACCGGTCCGGACCGGTTTGCGCCGGTCGTGACCGGTCCGGACCGGTTTGCGCCGGTCGTTACCGGTCCGGACCGGTCCGGACCGGTTTGCGCCGGTCGTTATCGGTCCGGACCGGTCCGGACCGGTTCTGAGCGGTCGTGACCGGTCCGGACCGGTTTGCGCCGGTCGTTACCGGTCCGGACCGGTCCGGACCGGTTCTCAGCGGTCGTTACCGGTCCGGACCGGTTTGCGCCGGTTCCGACCGGTCCGGACCGGTTTGCGCCGGTTCCGACCGGTCCGGACCGGTTTGCGCCGGTCGTGACCGGTCCGGACCGGTTTGCGCCGGTCGTTACCGGTCCGGACCGGTCCGGACCGGTTCTCAGCGGTCGTTACCGGTCCGGACCGGTTTGCGCCGGTTCCGACCGGTCCGGACCGGTTTGCGCTGCTTCCGACCGGTCCGGACCAGTTTGCGCCGGTCGTTACCGGTCCGGACCGGTCCGGACCGGTTTGCGCCGGTCGTTATCGGTCCGGACCGGTCCGGACCGGTTCTGAGCGGTCGTGACCGGTCCGGACCGGTTTGCGCCGGTCGTTACCGGTCCGGACCGGTCCGGACCGGTTTGCGCCGGTCGTTATCGGTCCGGACCGCTCCGGACCGGTTCTGAGCGGTCGTTCCCGGTCCGGACCGGTTTGTGCCGGTTCCGACCGGTCCGGACCGGTTTGCGCCGGTCGTGACCGGTCCAGACCGCTCCGGACCGGTTCTGAGCGGTCGTTCCCGGTCCGGACCGGTTTGTGCCGGTTCGGACCGGTCCGGACCGGTTTGCGCCGGTCGTGACCGGTCCGGACCGGTCCGGACCGGTTCTGAGCGGTCGTTCCCGGTCCGGACCGGTTTGCGCCGGTCGTTACCGGTCTGGACCGCTCCGGACCGGTTCTGAGCGGTCGTTACCGGTCCGGACCGGTTTGCGCCGGTACCGACCGGTCCGGACCGGTTTTCGCCGGTCGTGACCGGTCCGGACCGGTTTGCGCCGGTTCCGACCGGTCCGGACCGGTTTGCGCCGGTTCTGACCGGTCCGGACCGGTTTGCGCCGGTCTTTACCGGTCCGGACCGGTCCGGACCGGTTTGCGCCGGTCGTGACCGGTCCGGACCGGTTCGGACCGGTTCTGAGCGGTCGTTACCGGTCCGGACCGGTTTGCGCCGGTTCCAACCGGTCCGGACCGGTTCTCAGCGGTCGTTACCGGTCCGGACCGGTTTGCGCCGGTTCCGACCGGTCCGGACCGGTTTGCGCCGGTTCCGACCGGTCCGGACCGGTTTGCGCCGGTCGTGACCGGTCCGGACCGGTTTGCGCCGGTCGTTACCGGTCCGGACCGGTCCGGACCGGTTCTCAGCGGTCGTTACCGGTCCGGACCGGTTTGCGCCGGTTCTGACCGGTCCGGACCGGTTTGCGCTGCTTCCGACCGGTCCGGACCAGTTTGCGCCGGTCGTTACCGGTCCGGACCGGTCCGGACCGGTTTGCGCCGGTCGTTATCGGTCCGGACCGGTCCGGACCGGTTCTGAGCGGTCGTGACCGGTCCGGAGCAGTTTGCGCCGGTCGTTACCGGTCCGGACCGGTCCGGACCGGTTTGCGCCGGTCGTTACCGGTCTGGACCGCTCCGGACCGGTTCTGAGCGGTCGTTCCCGGTCCGGACCGGTTTGCGCCGGTACCGACCGGTCCGGACCGGTTTTCGCCGGTCGTGACCGGTCCGGACCGGTTTACGCCGGTTCCGACCGGTCCGGACCGGTTTGCGCCGGTTCCGACCGGTCCGGACCGGTTTGCGCCGGTTCTGACCGGTCCGGACCGGTTTGCGCCGGTCTTTACCGGTCCGGACCGGTCCGGACCGGTTTGCGCCGGTCGTTACCGGTCCGGTCCGGTTCTGAGCGGTCGTTACCGGTCCGGACCGGTTTTCGCCGGTCGTGACCGGTCCGGACCGGTTTGCGCCGGTCGTTACCGGTCCGGACCGGTCCGGACCGGTTTGCGCCGGTTCCGACCGGTCCGGACCGGTTTGCGCCGGTTCCGACCGGTCCGGACCAGTTTGCGCCGGTCGTTACCGGTCCGGACCGGTCCGGACAGGTTTGCGCCGGTCGTTACCAGTCCGGACCGGTCCGGACCGGTTCTGAGCGGTCGTTACCGGTCCGGACCGGTTTGCGCCGGTTCCGACCGGTCCGGACCGGTTTGCGCCGGTCGTTACCGGTCCGGACCGGTTCGGACCGGTTCTGAGCGGTCGTTACCGGTCCGGACCGGTTTGCGCCGGTCCCGACCGGTCCAGACCGGTTTGCGCCGGTCGTGACCGGTCCGGACCGCTCCGGACCGGTTCTGAGCGGTCGTTCCCGGTCCGGACCGGTTTGCGCCGGTTCCGACCGGTCCGGACCGGTTTTCGCCGGTCGTGACCGGTCCGGACCGGTTTGCGCCGGTCGTTACCGGTCCGGCCCGGTCCGGACCGGTTCTGAGCGGTCGTTACCGGTCCGGACCGGTTTGCACCGGTTCCGACCGGTCCGGACCGGTTTGCGCCGGTCGTGACCGGTCCGGACCGGTTTGCGCCGGTTCCAACCGGTCCGGACCGGTTTGCGCCGGTTCCGACCGGTCCGGACCAGTTTGCGCCGGTCGTTATCGGTCCGGACCGGTTTGCGCCGGTTCCGACCGGTCCGGACCGGTTTTCGCCGGTCGTGACCGGTCCGGACCGGTTTGCGCCGGTCGTTACCGGTCCGGACCGGTCCGGACCGGTTCTGAGCGGTCGTTACCGGTCCGGACCAGTTTGCGCCAGTTCCGACCGGTCCGGACCGGTTTGCGCCGGTCGTGACCGGTCCGGACCGGTCCGGACCGGTTCTGAGCGGTCGTTACCGGTCCGGACCGGTTTTCGCCGGTCGTGACCGGTCCGGACCGGTTTGCGCCGGTCGTTACCGGTCCGGACCGGTCCGGACCGGTTCTGAGCGGTCGTTACCGGTCCGGACCGGTTTGCGCCGGTTCCGACCGGTCCGGACCGGTTTGCGCCGGTCGTGACCGGTCCGGACCGGTTTTCGCCGGTCGTGAGCGGTCCGGACCGGTTTGCGCCGGTCGTTACCGGTCCGGACCGGTCCGGACCGGTTCTGAGCGGTCGTTACCGGTCCGGACCGGTTTGCGCCGGTTCCGACCGGTCCGGACCGGTTTGCGCCGGTCGTTACCGGTCCGGACCGGTCCGGACCGGTTTGCGCCGGTCGTTACCGGTCCGGAGCGGTCCGGACCGGTTTGCGCCGGTCGTTACCGGCCCGGACCGGTTTGCGCCGGTTCTGAGCGGTCGTTACCGGTCCGGACCGGTTTGCGCCGGTTCCGACCGGTCCGGACCGGTTTGCGCCGGTTCCGACCGGTCCGGACCGGTTTGCGCCGGTCGTTACCGGTCCGGACCGGTCTGGACCGGTTCTGAGCGGTCGTTACCGGTCCGGACCGGTTTGCGCCGGTTCCGACCGTTCCGGACCGGTCGGAACCGGCGCAAACCGGTCCGGAACAGTTTGCGCCGGTCGTTACCGCTCCGGACCGGTCCGGACCGGTTTGCGCCGGTCGTTACCGGTCCGGACCGGTCCGGACCGGTTTGCGCCGGTCGTTACCGGTCCGGACCGGTCCGGACCGGTTTGCGCCGGTCGTTACCGGTCCGGACCGGTCCGGACCGGTTCTGAGCGGTCGTTACCGGTCCGGACCGGTTTGCGCCGGTTCCGACCGGTCCGGACCGGTTTGCGCCGGTCGTGACCGGTCCGGACCGCTCCGGACCGGTTCTGAGCGGTCGTTCCCGGTCCGGACCGGTTTGCGCCGGTTCCGACCGGTCCGGACCGGTTTGCGCCGGTCGTTACCGGTCCGGACCGGATTTGAGCGGTCGTTACCGGTCCGGACCGGTTTGCGCCGGTTCAGACCGGTCCGGACCGGTTTGCGCCGGTCGTGACCGGTCCGGACCGGTTTGCGCCGGTTCCAAACGGTCCGGACCGGTTTGCGCCGGTTCCGACCGGTCCGGACCGGTTTGCGCCGGTCGTGACCGGTCCGGACCGGTTTGCGCCGGTCGTGACCGGTCCGGACCGCTCCGGTCCGGTTCTGAGCGGTCGTTCCCGGTCCGGACCGGTTTGCGCCGGTTCTGACCGGTCCGGACCGGTTCTGAGCGGTCGTTCCCGGTCCGGACCGGTTTGCGCCGGTTCAAACTCGATTCTGCCGGTCTGGACTAGTTTGCACCAGTTTGTACCGGTTCCGACCGGTGCGGACCGCTTTTCGCCAGTCGTTACTGGTGCAGAACGGTTTGCTCCGGTTCTGACCGGTCGACACCAGTCTAGAGTGGTTTGCGCCAGTTCAAACTGGTCTGCGCTGATTTGTACTGGTTCCGACCGGTCCGGACCGGTTTGCGCCGGTCGTTACCGGTCCGGACCGGTTCCGAGCGGTCATTACTGGTCCGGACCGGTTTGCGCCGGTCGTGACCGGTCCGGACCGCTCCGGACCGGTTCTGAGCGGTCGTTCCCGGTCCGGACCGGTTTGCGCCGGTTCCGACCGGTCCGGACCGGTTTTCGCCGGTCGTGACCGGTCCGGACCGGTTTGCGCCGGTCGTTACCGGTCCGGACCGGTCCGGACCGGTTTGCGCCGGTCGTGACCGGTCCGGACCGCTCCGGACCGGTTCTGAGCGGTCGTTCCCGGTCCGGACCGGTTTGCGCCGGTTCCGACCGGTCCGGACCGGTTTTCGCCGGTCGTGACCGGTCCGGACCGGTTTGCGCCGGTCGTTACCGGTCCGGACCGGTCCGGACCGGTTCTGAGCGGTCGTTACCGGTCCGGACCGGTTTGCGCCGGTTCCGACCGGTCCGGACCGGTTTGCGCCGGTCGTGACCGGTCCGGACCGGTTTTCGCCGGTCGTGAGCGGTCCGGACCGGTTTGCGCCGGTCGTTACCGGTCCGGACCGGTCCGGACCGGTTCTGAGCGGTCGTTACCGGTCCGGACCGGTTTGCGCCGGTTCCGACCGGTCCGGACCGGTTTGCGCCGGTCGTTACCGGTCCGGACCGGTCCGGACCGGTTTGCGCCGGTCGTTACCGGTCCGGAGCGGTCCGGACCGGTTTGCGCCGGTCGTTACCGGCCCGGACCGGTTTGCGCCGGTTCTGAGCGGTCGTTACCGGTCCGGACCGGTTTGCGCCGGTTCCGACCGGTCCGGACCGGTTTGCGCCGGTTCCGACCGGTCCGGACCGGTTTGCGCCGGTCGTTACCGGTCCGGACCGGTCTGGACCGGTTCTGAGCGGTCGTTACCGGTCCGGACCGGTTTGCGCCGGTTCCGACCGTTCCGGACCGGTCGGAACCGGCGCAAACCGGTCCGGAACAGTTTGCGCCGGTCGTTACCGCTCCGGACCGGTCCGGACCGGTTTGCGCCGGTCGTTACCGGTCCGGACCGGTCCGGACCGGTTTGCGCCGGTCGTTACCGGTCCGGACCGGTCCGGACCGGTTTGCGCCGGTCGTTACCGGTCCGGACCGGTCCGGACCGGTTCTGAGCGGTCGTTACCGGTCCGGACCGGTTTGCGCCGGTTCCGACCGGTCCGGACCGGTTTGCGCCGGTCGTTACCGGTCCGGTCCGGTCCGGACCGGTTTGCGCCGGTCGTTACCGGTCCGGACCGGTTCTGAGCGGTCGTTACCGGTCCGGACCGGTTCTGAGCGGTCGTGACCGGTCCGGACCGGTTTGCGCCGGTTCCGACCGGTCCGGACCGGTTTGCGCCGGTCGTGACCGGTCCGGACCGCTCCGGACCGGTTCTGAGCGGTCGTTCCCGGTCCGGACCGGTTTGCGCCGGTTCCGACCGGTCCGGACCGGTTTGCGCCGGTCGTTACCGGTCCGGACCGGATTTGAGCGGTCGTTACCGGTCCGGACCGGTTTGCGCCGGTTCCGACCGGTCCGGACCGGTTTTCGCCGGTCATGACCGGTCCGGACCGGTTTGCGCCGGTCGTTACCGGTCCGGACCGGTTTGCGCCGGTCGTTACCGGTCCGGACCGGTCCGGACCGGTTCTGAGCGGTCGTTACCGCTCCGGACCAGTTTGCGCCGGTCCCGACCGGTCCGGACCGGTTTGCGCCGGTCGTTACCGGTCCGGACCGGTTTTCGCCGGTCGTTACCGGCCCGGACTGGTCCGGACCGGTTTGCGCCGGTCGTTACGGGTCCGGACCGGTCCGGACCGGTTCCGAGCGGTCGTTACCGGTCCGGACCGGTTCCGAGCGGTCGTTACCGGTCCGCACCGGTTTGCGCCGGTTCCGACCGGTCCGGACCGGTTTGCGCCGGTTCCGACCGGTCCGGACCGGTTTGCGCCGGTCGTTACCGGTCCGGTCCGGTCCGGACCGGTTTGCGCCGGTCGTTACCGGTCCGGACCGGTTCTGAGCGGTCGTTACCGGTCCGGACCGGTTCTGAGCGGTCGTGACCGGTCCGGACCGGTTTGCGCCGGTTCCGACCGGTCCGGACCGGTTTTCGCCGGTCGTGACCGGTCCGGACCGGTTTACGCCGGTTCCGACCGGTCCGGACCGGTTTGCGCCGGTTCCGACCGGTCCGGACCGGTTTGCGCCGGTTCTGACCGGTCCGGACCGGTTTGCGCCGGTCTTTACCGGTCCGGACCGGTCCGGACCGGTTTGCGCCGGTCGTTACCGGTCCGGTCCGGTTCTGAGCGGTCGTTACCGGTCCGGACCGGTTTTCGCCGGTCGTGACCGGTCCCGACCGGTTTGCGCCGGTCGTTACCGGTCCGGACCGGTCCGGACCGGTTTGCGCCGGTTCCGACCGGTCCGGACCGGTTTGCGCCGGTTCCGACCGGTCCGGACCAGTTTGCGCCGGTCGTTACCGGTCCGGACCGGTCCGGACAGGTTTGCGCCGGTCGTTACCAGTCCGGACCGGTCCGGACCGGTTCTGAGCGGTCGTTACCGGTCCGGACCGGTTTGCGCCGGTTCCGACCGGTCCGGACCGGTTTGCGCCGGTCGTTACCGGTCCGGACCGGTTCGGACCGGTTCTGAGCGGTCGTTACCGGTCCGGACCGGTTTGCGCCGGTCCCGACCGGTCCAGACCGGTTTGCGCCGGTCGTGACCGGTCCGGACCGCTCCGGACCGGTTCTGAGCGGTCGTTCCCGGTCCGGACCGGTTTGCGCCGGTTCCGACCGGTCCGGACCGGTTTTCGCCGGTCGTGACCGGTCCGGACCGGTTTGCGCCGGTCGTTACCGGTCCGGCCCGGTCCGGACCGGTTCTGAGCGGTCGTTACCGGTCCGGACCGGTTTGCACCGGTTCCGACCGGTCCGGACCGGTTTGCGCCGGTCGTGACCGGTCCGGACCGGTTTGCGCCGGTTCCAACCGGTCCGGACCGGTTTGCGCCGGTTCCGACCGGTCCGGACCAGTTTGCGCCGGTCGTTATCGGTCCGGACCGGTTTGCGCCGGTTCCGACCGGTCCGGACCGGTTTTCGCCGGTCGTGACCGGTCCGGACCGGTTTGCGCCGGTCGTTACCGGTCCGGACCGGTCCGGACCGGTTCTGAGCGGTCGTTACCGGTCCGGACCAGTTTGCGCCAGTTCCGACCGGTCCGGACCGGTTTGCGCCGGTCGTGACCGGTCCGGACCGGTCCGGACCGGTTCTGAGCGGTCGTTACCGGTCCGGACCGGTTTTCGCCGGTCGTGACCGGTCCGGACCGGTTTGCGCCGGTCGTTACCGGTCCGGACCGGTCCGGACCGGTTCTGAGCGGTCGTTACCGGTCCGGACCGGTTTGCGCCGGTTCCGACCGGTCCGGACCGGTTTGCGCCGGTCGTGACCGGTCCGGACCGGTTTTCGCCGGTCGTGAGCGGTCCGGACCGGTTTGCGCCGGTCGTTACCGGTCCGGACCGGTCCGGACCGGTTCTGAGCGGTCGTTACCGGTCCGGACCGGTTTGCGCCGGTTCCGACCGGTCCGGACCGGTTTGCGCCGGTCGTTACCGGTCCGGACCGGTCCGGACCGGTTTGCGCCGGTCGTTACCGGTCCGGAGCGGTCCGGACCGGTTTGCGCCGGTCGTTACCGGCCCGGACCGGTTTGCGCCGGTTCTGAGCGGTCGTTACCGGTCCGGACCGGTTTGCGCCGGTTCCGACCGGTCCGGACCGGTTTGCGCCGGTTCCGACCGGTCCGGACCGGTTTGCGCCGGTCGTTACCGGTCCGGACCGGTCTGGACCGGTTCTGAGCGGTCGTTACCGGTCCGGACCGGTTTGCGCCGGTTCCGACCGTTCCGGACCGGTCGGAACCGGCGCAAACCGGTCCGGAACAGTTTGCGCCGGTCGTTACCGCTCCGGACCGGTCCGGACCGGTTTGCGCCGGTCGTTACCGGTCCGGACCGGTCCGGACCGGTTTGCGCCGGTCGTTACCGGTCCGGACCGGTCCGGACCGGTTTGCGCCGGTCGTTACCGGTCCGGACCGGTCCGGACCGGTTCTGAGCGGTCGTTACCGGTCCGGACCGGTTTGCGCCGGTTCCGACCGGTCCGGACCGGTTTGCGCCGGTCGTTACCGGTCCGGTCCGGTCCGGACCGGTTTGCGCCGGTCGTTACCGGTCCGGACCGGTTCTGAGCGGTCGTTACCGGTCCGGACCGGTTCTGAGCGGTCGTGACCGGTCCGGACCGGTTTGCGCCGGTTCCGACCGGTCCGGACCGGTTTGCGCCGGTCGTGACCGGTCCGGACCGCTCCGGACCGGTTCTGAGCGGTCGTTCCCGGTCCGGACCGGTTTGCGCCGGTTCCGACCGGTCCGGACCGGTTTGCGCCGGTCGTTACCGGTCCGGACCGGATTTGAGCGGTCGTTACCGGTCCGGACCGGTTTGCGCCGGTTCAGACCGGTCCGGACCGGTTTGCGCCGGTCGTGACCGGTCCGGACCGGTTTGCGCCGGTTCCAAACGGTCCGGACCGGTTTGCGCCGGTTCCGACCGGTCCGGACCGGTTTGCGCCGGTCGTGACCGGTCCGGACCGGTTTGCGCCGGTCGTGACCGGTCCGGACCGCTCCGGTCCGGTTCTGAGCGGTCGTTCCCGGTCCGGACCGGTTTGCGCCGGTTCTGACCGGTCCGGACCGGTTCTGAGCGGTCGTTCCCGGTCCGGACCGGTTTGCGCCGGTTCAAACTCGATTCTGCCGGTCTGGACTAGTTTGCACCAGTTTGTACCGGTTCCGACCGGTGCGGACCGCTTTTCGCCAGTCGTTACTGGTGCAGAACGGTTTGCTCCGGTTCTGACCGGTCGACACCAGTCTAGAGTGGTTTGCGCCAGTTCAAACTGGTCTGCGCTGATTTGTACTGGTTCCGACCGGTCCGGACCGGTTTGCGCCGGTCGTTACCGGTCCGGACCGGTTCCGAGCGGTCATTACTGGTCCGGACCGGTTTGCGCCCGTCGTGACCGGTCCGGACCGCTCCGGACCGGTTCTGAGCGGTCGTTCCCGGTCCGGACCGGTTTGCGCCGGTTCCGACCGGTCCGGACCGGTTTTCGCCGGTCGTGACCGGTCCGGACCGGTTTGCGCCGGTCGTTACCGGTCCGGACCGGTCCGGACCGGTTTGCGCCGGTCGTGACCGGTCCGGACCGCTCCGGACCGGTTCTGAGCGGTCGTTCCCGGTCCGGACCGGTTTGCGCCGGTTCCGACCGGTCCGGACCGGTTTTCGCCGGTCGTGACCGGTCCGGACCGGTTTGCGCCGGTCGTTACCGGTCCGGACCGGTCCGGACCGGTTCTGAGCGGTCGTTACCGGTCCGGACCGGTTTGCGCCGGTTCCGACCGGTCCGGACCGGTTTGCGCCGGTCGTGACCGGTCCGGACCGGTTTTCGCCGGTCGTGAGCGGTCCGGACCGGTTTGCGCCGGTCGTTACCGGTCCGGACCGGTCCGGACCGGTTCTGAGCGGTCGTTACCGGTCCGGACCGGTTTGCGCCGGTTCCGACCGGTCCGGACCGGTTTGCGCCGGTCGTTACCGGTCCGGACCGGTCCGGACCGGTTTGCGCCGGTCGTTACCGGTCCGGAGCGGTCCGGACCGGTTTGCGCCGGTCGTTACCGGCCCGGACCGGTTTGCGCCGGTTCTGAGCGGTCGTTACCGGTCCGGACCGGTTTGCGCCGGTTCCGACCGGTCCGGACCGGTTTGCGCCGGTTCCGACCGGTCCGGACCGGTTTGCGCCGGTCGTTACCGGTCCGGACCGGTCTGGACCGGTTCTGAGCGGTCGTTACCGGTCCGGACCGGTTTGCGCCGGTTCCGACCGTTCCGGACCGGTCGGAACCGGCGCAAACCGGTCCGGAACAGTTTGCGCCGGTCGTTACCGCTCCGGACCGGTCCGGACCGGTTTGCGCCGGTCGTTACCGGTCCGGACCGGTCCGGACCGGTTTGCGCCGGTCGTTACCGGTCCGGACCGGTCCGGACCGGTTTGCGCCGGTCGTTACCGGTCCGGACCGGTCCGGACCGGTTCTGAGCGGTCGTTACCGGTCCGGACCGGTTTGCGCCGGTTCCGACCGGTCCGGACCGGTTTGCGCCGGTCGTTACCGGTCCGGTCCGGTCCGGACCGGTTTGCGCCGGTCGTTACCGGTCCGGACCGGTTCTGAGCGGTCGTTACCGGTCCGGACCGGTTCTGAGCGGTCGTGACCGGTCCGGACCGGTTTGCGCCGGTTCCGACCGGTCCGGACCGGTTTGCGCCGGTCGTGACCGGTCCGGACCGCTCCGGACCGGTTCTGAGCGGTCGTTCCCGGTCCGGACCGGTTTGCGCCGGTTCCGACCGGTCCGGACCGGTTTGCGCCGGTCGTTACCGGTCCGGACCGGATTTGAGCGGTCGTTACCGGTCCGGACCGGTTTGCGCCGGTTCCGACCGGTCCGGACCGGTTTTCGCCGGTCATGACCGGTCCGGACCGGTTTGCGCCGGTCGTTACCGGTCCGGACCGGTTTGCGCCGGTCGTTACCGGTCCGGACCGGTCCGGACCGGTTCTGAGCGGTCGTTACCGCTCCGGACCAGTTTGCGCCGGTCCCGACCGGTCCGGACCGGTTTGCGCCGGTCGTTACGGGTCCGGACCGGTCCGGACCGGTTCCGAGCGGTCGTTACCGGTCCGGACCGGTTCCGAGCGGTCGTTACCGGTCCGCACCGGTTTGCGCCGGTTCCGACCGGTCCGGACCGGTTTGCGCCGGTTCCGACCGGTCCGGACCGGTTTGCGCCGGTCGTTACCGGTCCGGTCCGGTCCGGACCGGTTTGCGCCGGTCGTTACCGGTCCGGACCGGTTCTGAGCGGTCGTTACCGGTCCGGACCGGTTCTGAGCGGTCGTGACCGGTCCGGACCGGTTTGCGCCGGTTCCGACCGGTCCGGACCGGTTTGCGCCGGTCGTGACCGGTCCGGACCGCTCCGGACCGGTTCTGAGCGGTCGTTCCCGGTCCGGACCGGTTTGCGCCGGTTCCGACCGGTCCGGACCGGTTTTCGCCGGTCATGACCGGTCCGGACCGGTTTGCGCCGGTCGTTACCGGTCCGGACCGGTCCGGACCGGTTTGCGCCGGTCGTTACCGGTCCGGACCGGTCCGGACCGGTTCTGAGCGGTCGTTACCGGTCCGGACCGGTTTGCGCCGGTTCAGACCGGTCCGGACCGGTTTGCGCCGGTCGTGACCGGTCCGGACCGGTTTGCGCCGGTTCCAAACGGTCCGGACCGGTTTGCGCCGGTTCCGACCGGTCCGGACCGGTTTGCGCCGGTCGTGACCGGTCCGGACCGGTTTGCGCCGGTCGTGACCGGTCCGGACCGCTCCGGTCCGGTTCTGAGCGGTCGTTCCCGGTCCGGACCGGTTTGCGCCGGTTCTGACCGGTCCGGACCGGTTCTGAGCGGTCGTTCCCGGTCCGGACCGGTTTGCGCCGGTTCAAACTCGATTCTGCCGGTCTGGACTAGTTTGCACCAGTTTGTACCGGTTCCGACCGGTGCGGACCGCTTTTCGCCAGTCGTTACTGGTGCAGAACGGTTTGCTCCGGTTCTGACCGGTCGACACCAGTCTAGAGTGGTTTGCGCCAGTTCAAACTGGTCTGCGCTGATTTGTACTGGTTCCGACCGGTCCGGACCGGTTTGCGCCGGTCGTTACCGGTCCGGACCGGTCCGGACCGGTTCCGAGCGGTCATTACTGGTCCGGACCGGTTTGCGCCGGTCGTGACCGGTCCGGACCGCTCCGGACCGGTTCTGAGCGGTCGTTCCCGGTCCGGACCGGTTTGCGCCGGTTCCGACCGGTCCGGACCGGTTTTCGCCGGTCGTGACCGGTCCGGACCGGTTTGCGCCGGTCGTTACCGGTCCGGACCGGTCCGGACCGGTTCTGAGCGGTCGTTACCGGTCCGGACCGGTTTGCGCCGGTTCCGACCGGTCCGGACCGGTTTGCGCCGGTCGTGACCGGTCCGGACCGGTTTTCGCCGGTCGTGAGCGGTCCGGACCGGTTTGCGCCGGTCGTTACCGGTCCGGACCGGTCCGGACCGGTTCTGAGCGGTCGTTACCGGTCCGGACCGGTTTGCGCCGGTTCCGACCGGTCCGGACCGGTTTGCGCCGGTCGTTACCGGTCCGGACCGGTCCGGACCGGTTCTGAGCGGTCGTTACCGGTCCGGAGCGGTCCGGACCGGTTTGCGCCGGTCATTACCGGCCCGGACCGGTTTGCGCCGGTTCTGAGCGGTCGTTACCGGTCCGGACCGGTTTGCGCCGGTTCCGACCGGTCCGGACCGGTTTGCGCCGGTTCCGACCGGTCCGGACCGGTTTGCGCCGGTCGTTACCGGTCCGGACCGGTCTGGACCGGTTCTGAGCGGTCGTTACCGGTCCGGACCGGTTTGCGCCGGTTCCGACCGGTCCGGACCGGTCGGAACCGGCGCAAACCGGTCCGGAACAGTTTGCGCCGGTCGTTACCGCTCCGGACCGGTCCGGACCGGTTTGCGCCGGTCGTTACCGGTCCGGACCGGTCCGGACCGGTTCCGAGCGGTCGTTACCGGTCCGGACCGGTTTGCGCCGGTTCCGACCGGTCCGGACCGGTTTGCGCCGGTTCCGACCGGTCCGGACCGGTTTGCGCCGGTCGTTACCGGTCCGGACCGGTCCGGACCGGTTTGCGCCGGTCGTTACCGGTCCGGACCGGTCCGGACCGGTTTGCGCCGGTCGTTACCGGTCCGGACCGGTCCGGACCGGTTCTGAGCGGTCGTTACCGGTCCGGACCGGTTTGCGCCGGTTCCGACCGGTCCGGACCGGTTTGCGCCGGTCGTGACCGGTCCGGACCGCTCCGGACCGGTTCTGAGCGGTCGTTCCCGGTCCGGACCGGTTTGCGCCGGTTCCGACCGGTCCGGACCGGTTCTGAGCGGTCGTTACCGGTCCGGACCGGTTTGCGCCGGTCGTTACCGGTCCGGACCGGTCCGGACCGGTTTGCGCCGGTCGTTACCGGTCCGGACCGGTCCGGACCGGTTCTGAGCGGTCGTTACCGGTCCGGACCGGTTTGCGGCGGTTCCGACCGGTCCGGACCGGTTTGCGGCGGTTCCGACCGGTCCGGACCGGTTTGCGCCGGTCGTTACCGGTCCGGACCGGTCTGGACCGGTTCTGAGCGGTCGTTACCGGTCCGGACCGGTTTGCGCCGGTCCCGACCGGTCCGGACCGGTTTGCGCCGGTCGTTACCGGTCCGGACCGGTTCTGAGCGGTCGTTCCCGGTCCGGACCGGTTTGCACCGGTTCCGACCGGTCCGGACCGGTTTGCGCCGGTTCCGACCGGTCCGGACCGGTTCTGAGCGGTCGTTCCCGGTCCGGACCGGTTTGCGCCGGTTCCGACCGGTCCGGACCGGTTTGCGCCGGTCGTTACCGGTCCGGACCGGTCTGGTCCGGTTCTGACCGGTCGTTCCCGGTCCGGACCGGTTTGCGCCGGTTCAAACTCGATTCTGCCGGTCTGGACTAGTTTGCACCAGTTTGTACCGGTTCCGACCGGTGCGGACCGCTTTTCGCCAGTCGTTACTGGTGCAGAACGGTTTGCTCCGGTTCTGACCGGTCGACACCAGTCTAGAGCGGTTTGCGCCAGTTCAAACTGGTCTGCGCTGATTTGTACTGGTTCCGACCGGTCCGGACCGGTTTTCGCCGGTCGTTACTGGTCCAGACCGGTTTGCTCCGGTTCTGACTGGTTCTTACCGGTCTAGACCGTTTTGCGCCGGTTCTGACCGGTCCGGACCGGTTTTTGCCAGTCATTACCGGTCCAGACCGGTCTGGTCCGGTTCTGACTGCTTGTTAACGGTCTAGACAGGTTTGCGCCGGTTCTGACCTGTCCGGACCGGATTTTGCCGGTCATTACCGGTCCAGACCGGTCTGGTCCGGTTCTGACTGGTTGTTACCGATCTAGACCGGTTTGCGCCAGTTTGTACCGGTTCCGACCGGTTTTTGCTGGTCCTTACCGGTCTAGACCGGTTTGCACCGGTTCAAACTGGATTCCGCCGGTCTGGACTGGTTTGCGCCGGTTTACAGAATCACAGAATCACAGAATCACTAGGTTGGAAAGGACCTTTAAGATCATCAAGTCCAACCATTAATCCAGAACCACCATGTCCCCTAAACCATGTCCTGAAGCGCCACATCCACACGTTTTTTGAACACTTCCAGGGATGGCGACTCCACCACCTCCCTGGGCAGCCTGTGCCAATGCCTGACCTCCCTCTCAGTGAAGAAATTTTTCCTAATATCCAATCTAAACCTCCCCTGGCGCAACTTGAGGCCATTTCCTCTTTTCTCCCAAGTAACTAGTGATAGGACGAGACCAACACCCTCATCGCCACAACCCCCTTTCAGGTAGTTGTAGAGAGCGATAAGGTCTCCCCTCAGCCTCCTCTTCTCCAGACTAAACAACCCCAGTTCCCTCAGCCGCTCCCCATCAGACTTGTGCTCTAGCCCCCTCACCAGCTCCGTTGCCCTTCTCTGGACACGCTCCAGCACCTCAACATCCTTCTTGTAGTGAGGGGCCCAAAACTGAACACAGGATTCAAGGTGCGGCCTCACCAGTGCCGAGTACAGGGGCACAATCACTTCCCTACTCCTGCTGGCCACACTATTCCTGATACAGGCCAGGACGCTGTTGGCCTTCTTGGCCACCTGGGCACACTGCCGGCTCATATTCAGCCGGCTGTCAACCAGCACCCCCAGGTCCCTTTCCGCCGGGCTGCTCTCCAGCCACTCCTCCCCAAGCCTGTAGCATTGCATGGGGTTGTTGTGGCCAAAGTGCAGGACCCGGCACTTGGCCTTATTAAACCTCATACAGTTGGCCTCTGCCCATCGATCCAGCCTGTCCAGATCCCTCTGCAGAGCCCTCCTACCCTCCAGCAGATCAACACTCCCACCCAACTTGGTGTCATCTGCAAACTTACTGAGGGAGCACTCAATTCCCTCATCCAGATCATCTATAAAGATATTGAACAAGACCGGCCCCAGAACCGAGCCCTGGGGAACACCGCTTGTGACCGGCCGCCAGCCGGATTTAACGCCGTTCACCACAACTCTCTGGGCTCGGCCATCCAGCCAGTTCCTCACCCAGCGAAGAGAAAACCCGTCTAAGCCTCGAGCCGCCAGTTTCTCCAGGAGAATGCTGTGGGAGACGCTGTCAAAGGCTTTACTAAAGTCCAGGTAGACAACGTCCACAGCCTTTCCCTCATCCACTAGGCGGGTCACCTGGTCATAGAAGGAGATCAGGTTGGTCAAGCAGGACCTGCCTTTCATGAACCCATGCTGGCTGGGCCTGATCCTTTGGCTGTTCTGCAGATGCCCTGTGAGCACTCTCAAAACCAACCGCTCCATAATCTTCCCTGGAACAGAGGTCAGGCTGACAGGCCTGTAGTTCCCAGGATCCTCCTTCGGGCCTTTCTTGTAGACGGGCGTCACATTGGCAAGCCTCCAGTCTTCTGGGACCTCCCCTGTTAAACCAGGACTGCTGATAAACGATGGAGAGTGGCTTGGCAAGCTCCTCCGCCAGCTCTCTCAGTACTCTCGGGTGGACCCCATCAGGCCCCATAGACTTGTGGGTGTCCAGGTGGCTTAGCGTGTCCTTGACTGCTTCCTCCTGGATTATGAGGAGTACATTGTGCTCTCCATCCCCGTCTTCCAGCTCAGGGGGCTGAATATCCTGTGGATACCTGGAGTGGATAGAGACGTACCTGGGGAATGGCTGGAGTGGCGTCCCAATCCTAGAAACGGTGTTCCATCAGTTAGAGAGTGCCATCCTGCCCCAGATGTCCTCCTTGATCATGGAGACATACCTCTGGGACGGCTAGAGGAGCGTCGTGGAGAAAGAGACGTTGTTCCGGTGACTAGAGAGTCACTAGAAGCAGAAAAGGGGTGGGAGGCCGCAAAGGTGTGGGAGGCTGGAGGGGAGGTAGAGGCCAGAAAGAAGTGGAGGCTGCAAAGGGGTGGGAGGCCGCAAAGGTGTGGGAGGCTGGAGGGGAGGTAGAGGCCAGAAAGAAGTGGAGGCTGCAAAGGGGTGGGAGGCCGCAAAGGTGTGGGAGGCTGGAGGGGAGGTAGAGGCCAGAAAGAAGTGGAGGCCGCAAAGTGGTGAAAGGCTGGAGCGTGTCCCGCATCATAGAGAAATTGCATGCGGGACGGCTAGAGTGGCATTCCGCTTGTGGAAACGGTGTTCTGGCACCTACAGAGTAGTCCCTTCCCCTCCCGCAAGTCCTCCGGGATGAGAGAGACATAGCTGCCAGAGGGCTAGAGTGGCATTCCCGTCACGGAGGTGGTGTTGCAGCGCCTGGAGAATCCCCTCTGGCCTCGGGCGGCCTCCCGATCGCGGAGATATACCTCCGGCATGGCTAGAGCGGCATTCTGATCAGAGAGATGCTGTACCGGCAGATAGAGACTCCCCTGCGATCCCGGAAATCCTCCCAGATCAGAGACACATACGTCTGGGCTGGCCAGACAGGCCTCCCTATCGTTGTCAACGGTGTTCCCACAGCTAGAGAGTCCCCTGCCAGCCCAGAAGTCCAAGCAGAGCATACACACATCCCTCCCAGAGAGGCAGAGTGGCATTCCAGTGGTAGAGATGGTGTCAAAGCACCTCGAGACTCCGTTCCACACACACAAGTCCTCCCGCATCACAAAGACATCCATCCAGGAGGGCTAGAGTGGCATTGCGGCATACAGGGATGGTCTTGCCATGGCTGGAGAGTCGTCTCTGAGCCCAGAACCCCCCCTGCATCATGCAGACGTACCTGCTGAATGGCTTGAGTGGCATTGCGGTCATAGAGCGGGTTGCCCGGCAACGAGACGGTCACCTCCGATCCCAGAAATCCGCCTCCATCACAGAGACACGCCTCCAGGACGGCTAGAGTGGCCTTCTGGACCGTAGGGACAGCTTTCACACCGCTACAGAGAGTCACATTTGATCCCAGAGGTCCTCCCGCGTCCTGGAGGCATACCTCCGGGACGGCTAGAGGGGCGTTCCGGTGCTACAGGCGATTTTCCCACGGTCAGTCAGTCGCCTCCGATGCCCCCAGTCCTCTCGCATCATGGAGATATAGATGCAGGGTGGCCAGAGCGGCATTGCGGCCATCGAGACGGTTGTCCAGCAGCTAGAGAGTCCCCTGCAATCCTGGAAGTCCTCCCATGCCCTGGAGACACACCTCCAGGCCGGCTAGACGGGCGTTCCGTCCATACGGGCCGTGTTCGGGGAGAGAGAGACTCCCCTCCAAAGACAGCTTTCCTCCCGCAGCATAGAGACATAACCTCCCGGGCAGCTAGAGCGGCATTCCTGCCATAGAGACAGTCTTGCGGTGGTTCGAGAGGCCCCTCCAAG